>NW_027281502.1:0-78756 GCF_046629955.1 Centroberyx affinis | reverse complement strand
CCTCCTGAATATATTGAATTGATTGTGAATGGAACGTAAATGAACTTAGCCTTGCTGCAGTAGCCTTACTGACACATTTGAGAGGGATATGCTGTATGCATATTGATGACAGTCTTTTCATTTCATTGTATATTGACAGTGGACCTTGACCTTTGAGCTTGTCAGCATTAAAGTTATCACACTCATATGGAAAAGTGAAGTTAATTTAACCGGATCTCAAGTGAATAAATTACTAAGGAACTTGAAGGGTCAGATCACTTGTTTGTTTTTTATGAAAATCAATACAAAAATAAATCAATCTTAGGTTTTTTTGGTTGCTTTATAATGAAAGTAAATGCCTTTGCTGTGTGATAACACCTGCTTTTCCTTTTACCTTGTCATGGCTTCACTATGCAAGTCTGCTTTTGTATAGGGCAGACTGGTCCAGACTATCTCATACCTACACTGATATTATGTTCCATTTGTATTCATATTATTCATATGAACCAGAGATAGCAAGCTATGAGGGGAATGTCAGTGAGCTACTGTAATGCTGCATCCCTGTCATATGTAAACACCATCCATAGTTTCAATAGAAACATACCATGTTAGGCCCCTGATTATACAACACGGGCTTCACATCACATCATCCTCAATATATTTCTATCACTCCTATAAACCTCTTAGTTTACACATAGATTAGATCTATATGTTCTCATAATCATATCATGTAGCGTACCTCAACTTGATTCAGAGAGCTTACTGAGCAGATGTTTGTGTAATTTTATTTCTTTTGCTTTGTTTTAACTTGACAATATGAAAAGGACAGACATTGTAATTTTCAATTTACTTACTTTTCTTCTACACACTGTAGAATTGCCTCCATGACATCATTAGTCTACAGTCAAAATTCCATAAACTAGCTTGATATGCTAAAGCTGAGAGCCAGAGGGGTTAGGTTACACTTCATTTACCCACAGAATCTCATTTCCAAGAATATGAATCAAGACAAGGAACAACCTCACACAGTCATTTCATTCATTCGTTTAATTTAAGTCATATTTACAAACAGTCTGAAGTGCAGTAATTCTAAAATATAATCCATATCTACTGTACATTGCATTTTGGTTTGCAAATCGTTTACAGAAGTATGAAATTACTGCTGTAAAATAACATTTCTTAAAAATTAAGAAAAAAACAGACCACAATTATCATGAAACAGACTGAAAAAAATAAAATAAAATGGGGAAAAAAAACAAACAGAAAATCTCTTCAACAACCATGGGCCTTTGTGCTTTGTGCACCTATTTGACAAGTCACAGCTCACATTACTTCAGGTTAATATTCACTTATTCTCTGTCTTTCCCCCACAGCAGACAGCTCTTGAAACACATAAGAAGTCTTAAGGGGGCGGGTGGGGGAGAAAAAGCCAAAACCAATGGTTTGGAGTGCAAAACTGAGCCTGGCAGAGTATTGAAAGCCCACCATATACATTTATACAGATATGCACATTCTTCCCTGTGTATATCCTGTGATCTACTAATGATTTGCTTGCGTCTGTACAAAGTCTTGCATCTTTCAGGTTGCACTCGACTGATGCTCAAAAAGGGAAACTGAAGAGAGACTTCCCTCCTCACACAACAGCTTACCTCATACTGCAGAACAAATGCATCATAGATAAACATTTCAGCACAGTACAGAGAGTTTAGATACATTTTTCTATTCTTGAAAATCTCCGCAAACCTGACCAGGTTTCCGATCCAGACAAAGGGAGTGTACAGAGCCTGTTCAGTAAGTCCGGAAAATTAAAAAGGTCCTCCAAAAAAAAAACACGCTCCCAAAATGCACAGCCTTGCATCTCGGTGTCCCTTTACAATTGCGAAAAGAAAACACAACACATGACGGTTATTGTTTGACAGCAGTTCTGAGAGAGTCGAGTATGTGTTAACAGGTAGGTTTAAGGAGGCTTGCTTGATTTGTGGAATAATCATTTTTATATGCGTGTGAAATCGTAAACAGTTGAGCCTTTTTTTTTTTTCTTGTTTTTTGGTGCTAGTGAGGTTGAAGTGTTTCATTCCAAAAAACGCCATACATCCTTTTTTTTTGGACCACAAATTATTCCCTGGTACTCAATCTTCTCAAAAATCCAAATGATTGCATTCTCAGAAATGTTACTATTTTGTAAGCATAGGTAGTTTAAGATATCGTTTTCCATAAGAGGTTTTACTCCCGCGATCATTTTGACGAAGAAGGCGTCAAATTGCTCATTTGGTGGCGGTTTCATTTTGGAACAAAACTCTTCGTTGATCCTATAGTTTACTGTACGTCTGAATCCATCACAGTACAAAAACGAACACATCGAGTCCTCATACCTACACGTCTCCTTCGCACGATCATGATACAACCATGGGACTATATACCTTGTATACTTTACAACGGTCAAATGTAAAAAGACTTACATTGGAGGGAGTACAGCTTTACAAAACCTAGTACTATGCATCCAGCTGTGGCCACAGTGATCCCTGGCCACAGTGAACGGAGGAGGAGGCCCTTTGAGCCCTATTGGATTTATTATGACGAGATGCGGATGCGGGCAGGCGAGGGAGGCCCGCACGCAGATCTGCACACACAGGCACGCTCTTGTTTGTATGCTCAGACACACACGCACTCACGCAGAAATCAATTTTTGCTCGTACGCACTTATGCGTGTACGTGCAACGCGCACGCACACAGGCAGACACGCAACGATGAGTCTGTTGAGGGTCTCTCGTCAACTTTTCCCTCTGCAAAGTCAGATATGTTCTCCACCAATGCGGCCTGCAGAGACGCCACATCAATGGGTTTCCGGGGGGGGGGGGGGGCTAAAACCTCGAAAAGCCCCTTTTCTGGCGCCGTGGTTAGTTCCCACGGCCGGTAGGTCCAGTCCAGTCCAGTCCAGTCCAGAGGAGTGGTCTCATCAACTTAAGGCAGATTAGGTGGTAGCTATGTGGCAGGGTTGGAGAGTCCATTCATCCATCCATCCATCCTTTCATTCATCTATTTTCCATCTAATCATTCGCTCTTTGTTTAATCATCCGTCCGCTCCATCAGAGTCCCTCTCAATAGGGCTTGGCCCACTCGGCGTTGGGAGGGCTCCTGGGACTGCAGTTCCCCATGGAGGAGGAGGAGTTGGAGGCGGCGGAGTGTCCCTCCCAGAACATGGCGTCGCTGGGCTTGGGGGGGCTGGGGAAGGACCTGGAGCTGTCGTCCAGGGAGGCCTGGTTGAGGGGCGGGGGGGGCAGCAGGACGGAGCAGGGGTCGCTCCCGCCCAGAGCCTCCGCGGAGCAGTGCTGGGCCGACCAGAGGCCGTTGTACCAGCAGTCCTCCCGCAGGCCGTCCAGCGGCGGGGGGCCTGACGGGGCCCCGACGGGAGGGCAGGGGCGGCCCGAGCTGGAGGGGACCGGGGGGGCGCTAGGGGGGCGAGGCACGGACACCCGGAGAACTGGGTGGTTGTTGTTCTTCTCCACGTCGTCCAGACACTGGATCGGAACTGTTGAGGCAGCTAGGAGACAGAGGGAGGGATGAATAAGGAGAGGGACAGGATTAGATAACAAAAAAGTTAGATGTAGTTGCTTAGAAAGTTAGATAAATACATTCTCATGATGACAAACTGGCCACACAGAATCGACAGGTAGACTGTGGTAATGTCATTATTGGTAGCAGCAGTATCAGTGGTAGTATTTGCTGAGTCTGAGTTTGTTCATTCAACATTTCTTAAAGTCAAAGCCTGCCCAAAGCACCATCCCCTGATTGATGCCAGCACTGGACTGACAGGGAGGAGGGGTGTGTCACACCAAAAGCACCAAAGCCGTGTTTATTTTGCCAAGCCACAAATGCATTTTCACCAAGAATGATTCAACCCCACCTTGATGGATATGTGGCTGGGATGGATTCTGAAAAGAGAGAATATGGAGCATTGGGTTGGCTCATGGACAGAAACAAGTGTATGTGGCGTAGCCAATAAGAGAACGACATCCATCTATTTGGCACAGTTAAGATCATTATATTACATGGAAAATGTGATCTTGACCAGTTTTACCAGCAATGAAAAAAAATCAGTTTCTCCATTTTGCTTAAAGGTTTCAGATACATTTCTCCATCAACCGTAAATTGTCTGGGACTCATTTTGAGAATTTCATTTATCAAAGCACTTTCCTCCAGCTATTCATTTTCACAATCATTTTACAATTTGTAGCTGTGTAAGAGAGCTGCGAGAAGAAAGAAAACTAATTTGGCTTTTGGCAAACAATCCTTTGATTTGAAGGGAGTGTAACTGAAACCATGGATATGCCAATATATTACATAAGACTATGCTGTGACACAGAATATTAAAAGCAAATGATTCCTTATTTATGAAGAAAAATGATATGTTAATATTTGGAATAAACCTTAACTAGACACAATGTCTTGCTATGTCACAACAGTATGTTGCACAAAATTAGTCTATAGGCCAAAGACCAGATTTGTTCTTTTCATTGCTTTCTAAACAGGCAAAGAGAAAAGGAATCAGATTTCCCCATTTTGACTTATAAATGAAGCCATCTACTCCTTCCTCAGATGGCTGGATGAGGTCTAACTTTTGTATTTGGCACTCTGGGCGGAATGACACCTCTATTCTCTTTTACACCTCTGTACTTTTCTTATTTATACAAGGATTAAACTTTGGTTTTATACAGAGATGGATAAAAAAAAAAACACTCCGAGGTGCGTTCGGCAAAGCATTTTGATCCCCGACTAGAATAGGCTGCATAGTAGAAGGTGAGACTAGGGAGTGAAAAATCACACATTACACATCAGGCTACATGTTGCATAGTAAAACCTCTGCACCATGTAAACACCACAGCCACTGAATCAAGCAATATCATAAACAATCATATGAAATTCACCAGAACAACATGAAAGCCTAATCAAGCAAACCAGTATACATACACTAAGCCACGCTATATTCATATCAAGCACAGCCATACATGCATATACAAGTCAAATACAATATCCTAATCACACACACACACATCATCGCTCTGCTATCAAATCATCATCTTGAGCGGATAATAAAGTTTAAATGAGAGTTTCTCCTCCCGCTTTCTTCCCTCCCCCCTCCTCTCCATTCACCCATCCATCCCTCCCTTCTCCTCTCCCATGAGAGGGTCTCCTGAGTCCGGGATTTGAATAAAAGTGATTCCAAAGGAGGAACATTAGAAGAATACAGATGCACAATATCATTGAATAAATACACAGCCCCCCCCCTCTCCCTTTCTCTGCCACTCCTGCTTCCCTTATTTCTCTCCGTCTGTCTCATCTAAGTTACAGGATTACCCCTCTTATTCAGTGGAATAAATAGGCCAAGATTTATTTTCTTGCCATATTTCATTCTAATTTTCACCTCCTGGTCTCCTCTTCTGACACACCGAGGGAATAGACAACAAAGGTAATCTCTCCCGGGGTAGAATACATCATCTCCGAGGGAGAGAAGTGGAGGGACAGACCATTTCATGATGTCCTTTATCAAAGTGTTTGAGTACTTTGATAATAATCTGCAGTCTTATCACACCCTTATACAAATTGCAACAAGGAGCTGCAGGAGAGATCTTCTTAGTAAAGAGTACTTCTTCAGAGGAGCCTTCCTTTCTAGTGAAGCAACACTGGTAACTTCCTCCTTAAGCAGAGAACTGTCCTTGATGTTAGCTGCCATGAGTTCCCATGTAGAGAAGCAGGGTTTCAATTCCAGCCACTGTACTTCAAGTGCACTTAACCCATATAGCTGACATCCAAAAATCGAAATCGCAATATGAACTTATGCAATTTCCAAACTGCAGAGGCTGCAATTGATTGCTTAAGAAAACAAAATCACAAAACAAAATGCTTAACTAAATCACTTTTCTTTAAACAATTTTGAGGTTAGAAAAATTTTATGACAAGAACAACTTGTGATGATATGAATCGCAGTTTAATTTGCGATTGCAATATTCTGTCAAATAATCGCAATTAAATTTTTTGTGAATATCTTTCAGCCCTATGCCACCTGTCTACAGTATATAGTTACTTCAATACTTCAGGTTGGGTATGTTTGATTTCACCTGTATAGCATGCCTTTGTCTTACTCAATTTATTTGCCTTTTTCCCCTTTAATCCCATGCAGTTGAAGCACCACACTGGCCTGCACAGAGCACCAATTCATCCTATGTAAAATGCTCTTAAGATTCCAATAATGTGCAACAATGATGTTGAGTGTGCAAGATTTTTCAGTGGGGAATCGTGGCTTAGAGCTTCCAAACTGGAGGACTCTGCAGCAGTATTATAGATGACCTGACTCTAAAACTTGGCACTGAAACAATACAAATGTGCTGACAGCTCCTCTAGGTGGCGCAATCTACCTTGCCTATTCAACTGTAGGGTAGAGGGAAAGACTGGTGTAGACTGGCAGCAGCACCATTAAGGTAGCTGGAGCAGATGTGCAACAGATATGAAAGGATAATAATACTAATAGCATTTATATGGCACTTATCTAACAGCAGACAAGTATACAAGTGCTTTACAAGAAACAGAAAATAAATAAAAAAGGCGATAAAATGGGAAAAGCATTCAAAAGAAAAGTGGTTGAAAATGACAATGAAATAAAACCATAACAAGACTAAATAACACACAGTTAGAAACTAGGTGAAATAAAAAAAAAACACAAAACAAGCCTATAAACATACACTTTATGAAGCGGTTTAAATGATGAGAGATGCTAGCCTAAGTTCCTCAGGTAGTATCGGGGCTCTGAAGGCAAGAATCGCTTTCAGTCTTGAATCTGTGGGACAGACAGAAGGACCCAGGACAAAGAGCTCAGGCTGCACTGATCCAACTGGTAACCAGTGGGGTGATGCTAATACTATACACTCCTATGGGGGATATAGGGGAGATACAGGATGCTATACACGTGTCCCATGGAGGGGAGATTGGAGCTGAGGAGGTGTGAAAAGACAGCAGGGCAGCAGCGGTGTATCAGTATCACACATGTATCCGCACACACACAAAACATGGATGAGTGCGCATAAATTCCCCAGTGTGGAATAACAGTGTGGAATAACTTGTAATAGTGTGTGTGCCCTCACCTTGTCTGTTGTCGTTGAGCAATGGCCTGAGTTTCCTGACCAGGCCGGTTTGGTACTTCATACCCCGGTGGAGATGAGTGATCTCGCGGCACAAATCCTCGTACGTCTGCTGCATGCTCCTCTCCCTGCAGGCACCAAACATTGGGTTTAAAGATATTAGTTTTAAGGTGTTTCTGCGCTCTTAGGCAGCCTCAGTGGACAGAAGCATGAGAGAGGGTGAGAGGGGAGTACATGTGGCAACGATCAAATTTGTGTCATTTTCCTTACTGTGCTTATTTGCAGTAAAAAGTGTGCACAGCAGGGTTCCCACACTGACTTGGACATCAAATTCAAGGACTTATCAATGATTTGTAGTGTCTTGTTTCATGAAATTCAAAGGCTGGAAATTGGCAGATTTTGAAGTAAGGCATGATATCATGGAGGCCTATTTTCTTTGCTCATGATCTATTCAAGAAATCAAGGTAAATCCCTCATTTTGAAACTGAACACTGCTGTAATATCAACACAAATATCTATAGGTCAGGATGTGAAGTGTTGATGCTAGGAAAGAGAGCTGAGGCATTTGGTGAATTTGGGTGATATTTTTGAAAGAAAAAAACAAAGTACTTTCAAGGCCATCCTTTCATTTTCAAACACTTTCAAGGACCCGTTTCTGTTTTTCTCAAATCTACAAACTTTCAAGGATTTTCAACACTGGTGCTGATTGGCAAATATGGCAATTTGTGAGTCAAAGAAGTTGCTGCGCATGTTGAATCAAGTGCTTTGATTATTAATTATGTATTGGGCTAAAACTGCACTGATGTATTAGAATTGTGATCCCTGTCACTGTCATTGATAATCTGAAGGTCTTCTGTGCTCGGTGTGTGGGAAATGGCCGAACGATTCACAAAATTACAAATTCTTGATATCATTCTGTCAACAGAGAACCTCAGAGCTCTGCTGTATGGTTTCTTTCTCTTGGAGCACACTAAACACAGTCACCAACTCTGGTGATTTCAAACCACAGAGGAGTTTCACAGGAGTTGAGCATCACCCTCATCATCACCGACTGCAACTACCAAACAGCTGGACTTCATATTCCTATAAAGCACATTTAGGCTACATTTCAGGATCCTACAGAGGGCAAAGATATTACTTCTCTATGAAAATGTTGTTGTCATCACTGACAGAAAATGGATGGATTGTACTGATGGATTAAATGCTAAACTTCACAGTAACATAGTAAAAAAGGTATCATGCTGGTATTTGAGGCCAGCAACACCTAAAAACTGTCCTTTCCACACCTTAGGTAAAGATGCAAAATCTCATCAACACTTTGCCTTAACTTCACACACCTGCCTGAAACAGTGAGAGGAGATGAAGGAAAAAACTGAGGAAAAACTAAAGCTTTTTTTTTTTTAAAGCCGTGTGAAGACTGCTGACAACTGAAACAATTACGCTGCATCACAAACAGAGATTTTCTTCATGTAATGTGAGACAATGCTGCATATCTCATAAATTTACACTAGATTATCTCTGCCAAAGTGGAGGGGCTAAGTCCATATGCCATAGAACCTGTATCCATGAACATATTTCACTGTGGAGATTTAATTAATTTATAAAAGGACACAAGTGGACATGATTAAGCTGGTTCAGCCCACATTCATAGTTAAGTCTGTGGTTCTACTGCTTCTCAGGTTAAAGTGCAGATCATAGACTGTATGCATACAGTCAGTCAAACAGGAAAACAAAGCTGCACCCTCCTCTAGTGGCCAAAGAGGACAACTACACTCCATGGTGCTTTTAAATAGCAACAGATACTATGCAGGACAAGACAGTGACATCACAGCCACTTTGAAATGTTCCTAATGTCCCAAACCTGCTCTTCATGCGTCATGCCTCCAACTATGATCGGCAGTGACCATATTGTCTTTTCTTGTGTCCTTATGCTAGATGTTTTCACAAGGCATGTAGAAGCACATGCAGATTAGGGAACAGCGTGTGCAGTGAGAGGTGATGTGTTACATTAGTGAGGTCGACACAGAACAGCCCTTTCAAGGTATATATAGTTTATATATCCTGAAACTTTATGTATTGACTGACTGACTGATCGCATGTGTCCAAAGTGTTAAATGGCTGCTTGTAGGGATGTGGTGGAGGATAGACCCACCTAAATTCAGTTTACCCACCTTTATATGTGTGGAATGGTTTACCGTCCTTTTTAGCCTGACATAAATCTTTATGACATAAATTTATAGATTTTTAGGTCTACTTTTAAGTATTATAATATCCTATTGGCTATCATGTAAACCTAACAATTGCACTATTTCTCATAATTCAATCAATGTGATCATTTTCTGTACTTTTCTACTATTATTGTCTATATAGAAGTAATGTGATTTACCTGCCAGGCTACCTGTTGATTGCCCTCATGTGACCTCATTATGTTACTGAGTCACATGATATATGAACTATAGTTTCTTTGTTTGGAATGGTGTTCATGCACTGAGGAAGGCCGATTGAGACCGAAACGTCTGCACTTTGCACCATTTTATGAAAGCATGATCATAATCTTCATTAGTCCTCTTTTTGCAAGTAGTGTGCAGGCTTTTTATCATTACACTCATTGACCTATTATTGGCATACGCACCTACAGTCATTTGTATTTGGACCTCCTCAAAGGTGCGGTGAGTTCTGTAGATCCATTAATACATTTATAGAATACATCATGGTATGTAGTATGGTAAGTAGTTTCAAACTGATGTACTTTATATCAGGATGGGTCTTTTAAGTAAAGAAAGCATAAATGAATGCATTTCTTTTTATTGTTTATGTTGGTGGTTGCTTACGATGATCACCAACTGAAAGGGCACCTGTTTATTCACCACTATGTCACTGGTTGCTTGTTTCAACTTTGTGAAATTATACTGAACAAAAATATAAACGCAACACTTTTGTTTTTGCTCCCATTTTTCATGAGTTGAAATAAAAGATCTAAGACTTTTTCTATTCACACAAAAGGCTTATTTCTCTCAAATTTTGTTCACAAATTTGTTTAAATCCATGTTAGTGAGCACTTCTCCTTTGCCAAGATAATCCATCTACCTGACAGCTGTGGCATATCAAGATGCTGATTAAACAGCATGGTTATTGCACAGGTGTGCCTTGGGCTGGTCACAATAAAAGGCCACTCTAAAATGTGCAGTTTTATCACACAACACAATGTCGCAAGTTTTGAGGGAGTGTGCAATTGGCATGCTGACTGCAGGAATGTCCACCTGAGCTCATGTTGCAGCATGTTAATGCACAGCCCCATGTTGCAAGGATCTGTACACAATTCCTGGAAGCTGAAAACATCCCATTGCATGAGGCAAATGGTGGTCACACCAGATACTGACTGGTTTTCAAAAAATGCATATCTGTAGCCCTAGTCATGTGAGATCCATAGTTCAGTGCCTAATAAATGTCTTTTTTCAAGATAAAACTGCACATTTTAGAGTGGCCTTTTATTGTAACCAGCCCAAGGCACACCGGTGCTATAATCATGCTGTTTAATCAGCATCTTGATATGCCATACCAGGCAGGTGGATGGATTATCTTGGCAAAGGAGAAGTGCTCACTAACACAGATTTAAACAAAATTTGAGAGAAATAAGCCTTTTGTGTGCATAGAAAAAGTCTTAGATCTTTTATTTCAACTCATGAAAAATGGGAGCAAAACCAAAAGTGTTGGTTTTGCTCAGTATAGGTGCCTGAAATAGCAGTTGGACACCAACTTGAACAACATTCATACCTGGTGTTGTACTGTGCGTCACAGGTCTGATCTGAGTCTGGTCCGTTCAGCCCATGGGGTTCCTCCTAAAACAAAGTCAAGTTAGGATACACAGTGTGGAGCTGTTTCATGTGAAATACTCTTGATAATGTTATTCATTATAACAAATGACTCGAACCTCCTCCCCTCCCACATCATTTCATCAGTCTCATGGTTTCCAGTTGAACCATACCTACTCCCACTCACCTCTCTCTCCGTTTTTCTGGTCGGCCCTGTCTCACTCTTTCTTAGCTTCCCTCCCAGCACCAATCCTTATCCTCTCTCCTTCTTTGTCCTCCTTTTCCCTTTATCCCCTCCTCTCCTTCCAGCCTTCTCTTACCACGCATCTCTCCAGCAGTCTGCTGTTTTCCAGCGTCACCTTCTCCAGCTCCTCCTGCAGCTGGTGGATCTTCAGCTCGGTGTTGGCCGTGTCCACCTGCCAGTAGTCCTGAGGGCTGTTCAGGCTCTTCATCACTGCACACACATCCACAAGTGGACTGTCATTGTCTATGAGTAAATAAGTGCTGACATTTTAATTCCAAAGTGCTTTGTTGATTTTTTTTTTTATTAAAATGAATCTTAATTAAAAAAAAATGTGTGCTGATGTTTATCGTTCAATATTCAAAAAATATAGATGATCATAACTTCAATACCTGATAATGAGTTTTACGTTCATGCTAGCAATTACTTTGTAAGAGAAGGTATCCCATGTTAAATATAGGACAACACATTTTAAAGTGTAATGCTTTAAATAGTTTTAAGTGACATGCTTGGAATTTAAATTAGGCACAGTACAGTACTATTGACTTGCCTCATGAAGACCTTGCCATCAAAATATTGCAAATAAAGCTACTCTAATGTGAGAGCATATACTTCATGTTTTTTCTATACTGTATCAAGTAAATCAGAGACAACGCTTGGTTCTGATCTGATATAATACTCCCATGGTTCTGACACTTACGAAACCTTCAGTTGGATGAATGATGGTTGTAATTCTCATCTTAAGAGACATTTGAGTGTTGTGCATGTTTTCAGTGTGAGACATTTGATTGTGTACTTTCAGACGATATAACAATTCCACTCCAAATGGCTTTACTGTACACCTGACAGTAAGTACGGTCAGTGGTATGTGGCTGTTAAATGGTTAATTTACCTCAAGATTTCATTTGTGTTGCACATAAGATGGGGGGAAAAAAGCAAATAGTATAGTTTGGAGTGAACAGCGGAGCAGCTGTCAGATAGATGGATGCTTGTGTGCTGAACTTGTACCTTGCCTGGTCCCTAAGAGAGCTAGACTGCATGTGTGCTTTTTCATTATTCTACAGTAGAAAGCTGAAATGGGCACAGAATGTAGATTCAAGTCAAAACTCTAAAGCACATAAAAGATCAGTATTGTGTGCAATAAATTCCATTGTTCATATAGTGTTTAAATGATTGATCAGCTGTTGTATACAGTAGAAGGCAGCCCTGTGTGCTCTACCTGTACCTTGGCTGGTATCCATCTCTGTCTTCAGCTGAAGCAGCTCCAGCTCTTTGGCCTGGAGCTGCTCCGTCAGCAGCTTCTCACTCTCGCTCTTCTCCTTTTTCTGACGGGAAGAGAGGCGGAGACAGAGGAAGAGTCAGCGTTAGTATCGGTGCCACAACCTCTATATCAGTCCCAGGTTAAGATCAGTGCACCTGATATGACAAGCTTGGTGGGGAATCTTGAAACACTGGGCGACTTGCTCGTATTTATCAAAGAGGATAGTAAGTGTGTTGTTTATTCTTTACTTTTACCTCAAGTCTGCAGTTAATTAGGCAAATAAGTGTCAGAACACTAACACAGGAGTACAACATCCGCCTTGAGTTTGGGAACAAAACTACAGTTGAAAAATGACAATTACGGACAAAAAGTTCCTACTTTCAGGTTCAGTTTGAAAAATATACATGTATGTTTTTTTTCAGGTTTGGATCACACCTGATCTGTCACGCCTGAATCAAGCTCTAGAGCCAAATTGAGGAAGGTTCACTTAAGCAATAAACATACCAGTTTATTGAGCTCCAGCTGCAGGTCCTCCTTCTCTATATAGATACCTCGGTAAGCACTGAAGGCCTTGTTCACGTACTGGGGGCCTTCTGACGGAGGAGCCTCCGGCCTAAAGAGCTACAGTAGAGAGGGAAGAGAAGAGAAGAGAAGAGAAGAGGCAGATTAGTCTCATGTATATTTTAACTTATATATCTGTGTCGGGAAGTCGCTCCCTCCCACCACATCTTGACGGGCCACATGCTTCGGGGGATAAAACCAAAACTGATAAGAGATTAGCAGACTGCCAGAGAAGCTCCTCTCCCCGCATGTTGTGTAGCATTATCATTTCAGCCTTCCCTCTGCGCTCAGAAGTCCCTCCCTCTTTAAATAACTCCCTCACTACATCATACTGTATCCTTTTGTTTTCAAATGCAATTTCGAGAGAGAGCGTCGTCCTTCTCTTCCTGTGTTTGGAGAATTTTCCAGACCTCCTCTCTTGTTTTTAGACAGTGCAGATTTATTTCTCATTGTTTTACACCTTTGACTATAGGCCAACAATATTAATGATGCTGGCATACTCAGACTCTCCCAGGGGCGAGCATTTTGCACTGTGGCGCTGAATTCGCTGACTCTTTCCAAACTTTCTGTGGGCGTTTTGTGTTGGTCCATACTTTTGATGTCCTGGAAAAATGGCAAAAATCAGTTTCCATTCATCTCTGTCCGCGGCCCACCCTCAGCCGCGTGTTCGTTTGCTCCTTCCTCCTCCGCCTCTCCCCGTCTTTCTACCTCTCTCTCCCTACCCCTCTGCTTCTGTACCTTATCCTCCAGCTGCTTGACCCTCTTCCTCAGCAGGGTGTTCTCTCGCTCCGTGTCCCGCAGCCTCTTCTTGATGTCCTCGTAGGCGGTGACCAGGGCGAAGTGCGAGGCCACCGACTCGTCGCCGGCGCACACCGACACGGGGCTCTCGCCGGCCGTGCCGTAGGCCGTCTCGTGCTTCAGGATGCAGATGTCGTCGTCCACCGCCAGGGGCTCCATGCCTGCACAGGCCTACTCCGTGGCAGATAGCAGACCTGGGAAGTACACGGAGAGTGAAAGATACTACTTTAAAAACAGAAATTATATTATTTGCACTTTGTAATGGCATTTTTGAATGGTTTACATTCTAGCGAGCCAATGCCATTGCTGGAAAGATTTGCGTCTCAGAAATAAATGGTTGTATCAAATTGTGAACCCCATATCGTGTATCGAATCGTATCGTGACATAAGCATATCGTCCCATCCCTAATCTTGAAATATGAATGAATATCATGTATCATTTTTCTCCAAAGCAAATGGCAAATGTGAATCCCCTTGTATAGCTTATACATATTTGAAAATGGATTCCACATTTGAGCAGGAGAGAATAAACTAGGCTATAGATAAGAATATGTAAGGACTGAACAGACAGAAAAACAAACAATTACAACTAATTAAAAAGAACCCAACACTGAAAATAATACAGCAAATGCTAGAGATAATGGAGCAGCATGTTTATTGACATATTTACACGTACAGTAGAAACTGATATGAACGTGTGCATCACTAGCTATTCACCTTATCAGGTGAACAGATAGCAGAATATACAGAAATGTGTCGATGTGGAAATGTGGATTGCAAGATATTCACATTGTCCTTCTCTTTATGCTTTACTACCGGGTAGCTAGATAGTTAACAAGTCTAAAAAAACAGGTGGTTCTTGTTCAAGGTAACAGAGCCAATGAAGTTATGAACTAGACCTCCTTCTATTACTTGTTTGAATATGAGAAGAGGAATTGTAGGAGTTGTATGAAAATTTGCAACTTGTGTGTGAGGATTCATAGTTAAGGTTCAATTTTCACAATAATAAACCTCTTTACTTCATTTTATTAGGGGTCCAAGCACTACAGGTGCTGGAACCATTCTGGTTTTGTTGAGATTGTTCTTCACACATGAATCCATTGCACATACTGGTTTAATTTCTGCCTTGAAAGTTTTCCGCCATTTAGAATTTTATGCAAAACCTCTTTGCTATTTCTCGCACAACGTTGACTCTCCACAAAATTTTGCACACAGTACATTTGGACCTCCTGGATAACGGCTTCTACACAGACTTTGAAATTCCAAAGTGTCTGACTGTGACACAAATGAAGTTGATGGTCAAGGTGTGCAAACAGGAAGTGAGACATCATTTTTTAAAGCTAAAGCAACCACACTTTGTCAGACCACATATGGATGTGCTCCATAGCACCACCATTAGCCCTGTAATAAGATGTTTCTATTACTCCTGTAAAGTTGACACAGCAGCTTACACACAGCATAACTGCCTACATCACTGCTATTCCAGAACATTTTGATGCGTTTAACCAAAATACACAAGTGAAGTTGACAGCGACAATGCCCAAACCTAAACATTTAATGCTGGTGCAATCAAACTTCATGCACATATTTGCGTGTGTCAGATCACATTTGGTAGCGCTCTATAATGTTGCTGCGAGGACAAATAGTCAATTTTACAAACTGTGATATCTCAGGCATCTGTGTGTGTTTGGCCCATGGCCTTGGACCTTATGGCTTTATTTATTTACATTCATACGAAGAGCAGACATGATTTGTAGAAAATGATTTTGCCAAGTGCTGTACACCTTGATGAAGTGTGACAGGGCACAGGGACAGAGAGAAGTGGCTCGTCCCTGAATGACTGACCTGAATTTGACTCTTGTACTAAGACCAAGTGTGAGAGAGTCCAGCGGACTCTTAGCCAACAATTACGCAGTCTAGTCTACCTAACGAGATTACTGAAACAGTTGGAAGTGAAATCTCTCGCCTCACCTTTATACTTTCTGGTTAGTCTGGCTGGCCGAGACAATGCAGCTGGCTGATGATGTCAGCGTGCAATGATGCAGCAAACACTGAGGAGCCAAGTTTTTAACGTTGTAGGCCCATGCTTTTTAACACAAAACAAGTTTCAGTGGAACATTGGGACAGGTTTTGAGCCTCGTTACAAAGATATAGACCAAGAAACCACAGACCCGCGTAGCCGTTTAGCTTACACGAGCGAAGACGGAAAAGGGTAGTGGCAAGAAATCGAAAGTGACCCCAGCAGGGTACATAAACGAAACTAAACCTGAAAACAAAAAATAATATGAGTAACATCAACTCGATCGACTTCCCTTGACAAATTATAGGAGCGCTAACAGCTAGCTAAGAATGCGATAACAGCCAGGAGGTGACTTATTTTATTCAAACAATGCAACGAAAAACAGCCAGGATCATGATGTAAACAATGAATGTTGCTTTCTGTTTTGTAAACGCAGCTAACGCTGTTAGCTAGCTCTGACAGTCGACAAAACTGCTACTACACTCGTTGGCAGTTCCAAAGCATGATGCAGAATATAACACACCAGCTAGATAGGGAATTCAAGAGACAAAGAAAGATCAGTCTGGGCAGTGAAAAATGATCGATTTGTTGTGATGATAACAGTTAGCTAGCGCCCAGCTAACGTCTTCTGGCTGTTTAACGCTAGGGTGAAGCTACCGCAGCCGACCATTTTTCAATCTCGACATTCACTAACCTTGTTAGATGCTGTTTTCAATTATGTCACTTCGTAAGCGTGTAGACCATACGGGATTATCATTTATATCATTGAGAGATAAAAAATGATATATTTATCAGAGAAAAACAAAGAAACGAAGCTGGATACTTCCACCGTGTCAGAGCTGACAGGTGAGAAAACAAAAACTTCCGGGAGTCACTTGACTGTCGAAGTCTTTTCGAAATAAAAGCACGGTGAGGATGGGAAAAATAATAAATGTATAGTGTGGCAATTCAGTTTTAAATTGTAAAACAGGATGTCTACTGGGACCAAATGTGGACATATAATGTTCAGATAGACAACAATACGGACTAAAGTGTACAGAAAAAAGAGGGTTCCCTTCATCTCTATGGTGCCATTTTAAAATCTGATCTATGCAGTACTTATCTATCTAACGAGACAATGGGCTACTATCGCGATATCTGTTTATGTCAGCAGACAGTTTAACTAAAGAAGACGAAGGACGAAACGATTTCCCCCCCAAATAACATTAAATTGACACTTGGTTGCCTTAAGAAACAGTTGTTTCCAGTGGCTTCATTGGCTGAAATGTGAGTGTGTGCACCCCAAAACTCAACCATCTCAACCAATTTTCTGGTTATATTACCTGAAAATTATATTGCCTCGAGATGTATATTTGTTAGCTTAACGTTACTCTTGCGATTATTCACTGACAAGACCGACTAGCTAGCTTGCTAACTTAACCTAACATCTTTTCTCTTCCACTGACTTTTTCTGTCAAGCAATCATAATTTCTTGACCTTAGCTGTAAAGCTAAATGGACAAATACTCTTTTTTAATCTTACTTTACAGGGGCTGTGTCACATTGTCTGTTATAATGTCTTTTTTTTTATCTTGTAAAATCTGCACAGCTGAAGCCAACTCCCTGTGCCTCGTGCCGAGGAGCCTGTCCTGACTGCTGCCACCAACAGCAACAATAAGGATCCGCAGGCATCTTCTATCTTTAATGAAAATAGGTTTTGGGTCCAAAGTGGAGGCTGAACTCTAAGGTGATAACAACTGAGAAATGGTAGTTTATTTCCTTATGATGCAGTGGAACAGTTGCATAGGATTTTTTGTCTCATCCTATATTGGATTTAAAATTGAAACTCTGACCACGAATGAAAAAAGAGCAATTTGGTTAGCAACATTTAGGTTGAAGCCCATTTCCTGGATTGATGTCATTCGGCCCTGTATCCCATCTGCAGTGATAGACATTTTGATGATTTCTACTGTGCTACAGGTAATGACTTAAAAGCAGGAGGCTGCCATCTTTTCACAGTCAGCTCATTGAAAATGATTTCATACCCCCTAGTTCATGTGTCCTAGAGTTCATCCTGTAGATGAGGGGTTTTCAAAGTTTGGTTTGGGGCCCTGTTGTGTTCCAGAGGAAGATTCAAATGGACCAATCCCCAATTTATGCTGGAAAGTATCAAAAGTCATTGGCTTTTATGTTGCTGAATGCTTCACTGCAAGTCCTGGCCATATGATAACATTAGATTAGCCTACAAGAAAGCCTGTGAAGTCATAGGTTGTGAGAAAATGATTTTGAATCTGTGTATCCAAGGTCCTTAGACATTTATTGATCTGCTGTCACACAGATTAGGTTTGCTATTGAATCAATATGCAAAAAAAAATGACACTTGAATAGGCGGTAGGAAAGATGCGTAACGCCTAGGCCAAGATGAGTTTATTATTTATTATCCAATATCTCTACACAGGAGTGTACCTTCGTGCAACATTCAAAGGCTTTAAGTGTCTTGTAATACTCAATTAAAACAAACAAATCAGAGATGAGGAACATTTAAAATGTAAAAAAAATAAAATTGCACCTCTCCGTATATATTTTATTGATCTTCTATTATTCATGAGGGATGTGATTGTTATTAACTTTTCCTCATGATTTATTTTTCTTTTGAAACTCAAACCTATTAATTTATTCAAAAGATTCCCATTTGCCACCATTATACATTTTTTTATTGTCCCAATCACATGTGTATGTGCTTAATTACTACAGGTCTACAGGTCATGCAGTGTTCCCCATCGCAATCACTTAGACTGTCTGCTGTGTCTGATAAAGAGTGCAGACAAAAATATCTAACAAAATAATCAGGATTTTCATTTTAGCCGTAATCGCCCAGCTCTAATGTGAATACATTTTGTTTGTGGGAATGACTGGGAAATTCTGGACAGGGGAAGTGAAAGAGAAACGCTTTTCTCTTCTGTAACGTAGCTCTTGAGAAAGGCCCTTAACTTGTACTGGGCAGCAGGTTGGAGTGTGTGTAGGTGTGTAACCGTGCTCGCCCTGTAGCTGCTCCCCCAGGCCTAGTATGCGCTCTTGCCTGATTAAGGGTTAAAAAAAGGTATCTGCATACAGGTGGGCAGCCATCCTGAGCCCAGAGCCACACTCAGGGAAATATGTGATTCTGGACAGTGAGGGGAATGTGAAGAGCTACCATACTGAGGTTCTGGGCCAGCCTCAGAGCAGATACTGGGCCTCAGGCCCAAGTCTGGAGAGCGACCGCAGCATTACCGCTAAGGTGCTGTTAAAACTGCTGCTTTTAACTGCATCATTACTATGCATTGCTGCTCCTTGAGGACTTGTTTTTATGCTTATTTCTATGCCTTTTTTCATTGTATGCTCCAGGCTGAAGTGGTGGCAAACTCATTTTCCAATTCTTAAGGGTGAATAAGAGCAATGTCAGCAAACCTAACTTAGGCAAGATTCTTTGTTTTGTAACTCTCAGACAAATGACAAAATAGTAGGCTGGAAAAAATCTTTCAAATAGCCTGAGTGAGTTTTTATCTTTTAAATAAACAAGCAAAGTTTCATCTTGAGAAGTGGAAAACATTTGCTTTACTTTGCTTTACATGAACCCAGTGCTGAAGAACAAGGGAGGAGAGCCATGATCATGGCAACAGATTCTCCGTCTGTTATCATGTGTTTAAAGTAAATCGAGTGTTTAAAGATGGTGTTCTCCTGGTGTGTCATCTTTACCGGTCCCACAGAAATGCTAGGTGTGAAACTGCACCCTGGGATAAATCAGGGAGACTGAATGATATAAAATCAGCAGACTTTCATCCTTAAGTATTTTAGGAGTAGCCTAACGTACGAATGCAGTCTTAAGATCTTTCCTTTCCTTACATATTTTTCAGGATTTTAGCACTTATTCATTTCTGTTGAGAACTTTCTGTTCCTCTACAAATCTCTTATAATTTCCTGATGTGCTGTCCCGATCACTGTCAAGGACTTAGGGGTCAAACGTGTAATAAGCAAGTCCTGCGCTTTGGCTATTGAGGAGGCTACCAAGATCAGTGGCATGGCATGTCAGGAGGAGAAAATCCACAACTTCAGGACTCGTGTCTGTAAGTCCTTCAGTAAGCTACATTTTGCATACATCAATGCAACAAATTATAACCTTTCACTCACTTGGCACACAGTAGTCTAATTTTAGTTGTCAGTCATTCAGAGAGAGAAGAACTACTATTTGATTTAGAGTAGAAAGTTTTTAGTTAATTTTCCATGTTGTCATATATACCTATTTAATAATACATATACCAAAAAATGTACAAAACTTTAATTGTCTTCTATTTTCATAGCAGAACTCCATTACTTTTCCATCCTGGAAAACAGTGTATTTTTAGTGGCATACCGATAGGTGCATATAAAAATTCCAAGCAATAATTTTTGAACAATCCCCTCTTGCCCTTCCCATCATATAAAACTGCCTTTCCCTAATGGAAACTACTATCCCATCAGTTTACACCCTCAGCCACTTTTGAATGATCTCACCCCACATTATGTTCTGCTCCAATATTCCATTTCAACTAGAAATATGTCAATTTATGGAAGCAAAATGCTCTAAAAATGACATTTCATTGCAACTTTAATTGTCCTTTAATAGGAATTTTTAAACTTGTTTTTCAGTTTTTATTTCATGACATGAGGTTGTTCAGGTATGTTGAATGTCATTTATTACAAGGGTTTCTCACTACTAAGGTATGCTTATATACATTCTGCCCCACCTCCCAAGAGGAATTGTTTGGAAAATCCCACAGCTGTACTGCAGGATAGCTGCAGCGTGGATGATAGCAGCGGAGACTCCTACAGTGGCTAATGATTGTGTGTCACTGCAGTGCTGTGTGAAGCCCAGAGGCTGATGAGAGACATAGAGAAGATGCTGGACCAGCTGAAGTCAGCGGGCCGCTCCAGCCGCAGACAGAGCAGCAGGGTACGCATCTACTGCTACTGTAGCTTTTAGGTTGTGGAATTTCATTCCTTTCATTCTGTGTTGTAAAGCGCATTGTAAAACAGCTAGCAGTGTGTTTCATTCACCCTCAGTGCGGAGGTCAGGAGTGGTCAGGTTACACCAGTTCCCTATATGGTTGCATAGCAACACAGTTAATTCCCATTCTCAGCTGCAAAGCACTTCTGGTGGATCTGTACAATTTCCTCAAAGTTTTCATTGACACACACACACACACACACACACACACACACACACACACACACAAAGGTCTCCCAGGATTTGACCCAATGCAACCACATCTCTGTCTCTGGCACCCCCATATACACACACAGACGCACACATTCGTACACGCATGCACACATCCATACTCCGTCACTTTCTTCATTACATATACAGCGCTGCTATAACGCTGATGGATGTACCAAATGAGCATGTGTGTGTAGACTAGGCTTTGTCATTGCTGAACCATGCACAGCGTAGTCCAGCGTGTGTCTTGTTGTGACAGGAGATCCAGCAGGAGTGTCGGGACAGCATAGAGGAGGACGGAGACGCCCTGATCATCGAGGGCTTCAGGTTCGAGAGCGCGGCCAGCAGGGAGGAGCTGGGGAGGCTCGGTTCGCGGCCCGGTGCAGGAGGAGGCCGGGGCAACATATGACTGACGGCTGCCTGTTTGGTCCCATCACAACAAGGTGGACAAGGTGACGGAGGTAACGGTGACAGACGGAGCCGACACACGATAAGAACAGAGAGACAAAGCCTGTAGGCAGGAGGCATTTAAAGATCAGCTCTCTGAGAAATTATACATCTTTATTAATCCGTGCTAGTCATGAATGTTTATTTATGACATTAACTTTGTTCAGCACAATGAGTTATTTGTTAATTGCTGCTCATTCTATTATATTTGATATGACTGAGAGCTTAGTTTGACAGTTTTGAGTTTACCGTTTACCGTTTGAAAGTATGGAAATACAGTTGTCTTTGAGTGTTGTATTTCTGATAGGACTATATTACAAGAGAATGCTATGAATAAAAGTAGGCATGAGGCTAATGGTGATTTATTTTCATGCATTCCCCTTCTTTGTGTATGGGGCAAGAAGTCCTGTTTAAGCCAGCAGAGCAGAATTTGCAGTCGCACAAGTGTGCTACTAAAATAACAGAAGGTCACTGGCAGTGCACACTATTGCATACAGTTATGTGTGCTTTATTTCATTCAGAGTGGAAGCCCTTAACTACAGCATGAGTCACACCGTTACTGTGCCTCTGTATACTCCGACACAGTGCGGAGGTGAGCCGAGGACATCTCCATGGCTTTCTGTTTGATTACACAGAGCTGTTAGACGATTCAGTCGGCTCCCTGTTTGTGGCTCGCTGTACCTCGTTCTGCTCCCTGGAATCACCTCAGCTGCTCTGGTTTCATAACGCTTTCACAGCTCACCCTGCTTTTTAGTGCAGAAAAGAAAAACCTATCAAGGTGTGAAGGTCCTTAAGAAGGCTTACAGTCTTAAAATTGAATAATCTAAGCTCAAGACCTTTCAAAGTTCTTAAATATAGTTACATCTTGCAGCAGAGGATGAAGATGAGACTTAAATACAGGCTGAGAGGTTGGAGGTCTTAAAAATGTTTCTCAGCGCACTACTTTTCTAGTGACAAATCTCCCTGGTTGCACGTACACATACTTTACTGCATTTTTTGGCAGTAAAGGCTATTTCTGGGGGGTGAAATTGGTCTTAAATTTTATTTGAACATGCTGACATAAAAAAAACCCATCTGAAAAAGTCTTCAGTTTAACTTGCAGATACCTGCAGTCACCCTGCTGTATACCACATCATCGAACCACAATACCTGGTCTATTACAAAACACTAATGTTAATATTGTTGTATGCTAAGAATTGTGATAATGTCGTCTATCAGTTGTGAAGGGGAATTAAGCTAATTGGTCGTGGAGCACATTTGGTACTTTGACTGATTACGCAGAGCTTTTACCATTCACTTTACCTCAATGTTCAATCTGATCTGTAAAATCTCACTGCTAGTGTAGTTGGCAGCAGTAATGAAATTACGGCTAATGGCCATCATATGAGCATTGACCAGATTGTGTCAAGGAAAGCATAATGTAATATTAGAACAATATGCTTATCATGACTTGTAAATACCTCATGAAATCCCTGTGAAAGATGTTGAGAGGTAATTTTGCACTGCTACAGGCTTTTTTGTACAGCATAATGAGCTGCACTATCAACATCACTAAGTCAACTTCATTTCGATAACTTAACACATTGATAGCACTGGGTAAGTAGCACCATTAGTTTGCTTGACATAGAACTCAACTGGCAAATCTTCTCTTCTGGCAAATCTTTCCTTTTGTTAACAAATTGTAAAATAACTCCCAGAGATGGTGAAATTGAGAGACATTAAAATGAATCAGCCTCAGTTTGCCCCGTAAAGCCCTGTGGAAAGCTGAAAGTAGGCTGTTCGGTTCTGAAATGAACAAACGAGACCTGCCAGTAGATTAACAAGTGTCAGAGCATCAATGTAACCAATTAACAAACTCCCAATTAGAATGTCTGCTGAATGATTAAAGGGAGAAGTTTACCAAGCATCAACATACTAAATAGACTGACATAATATATGCAAATAAGGTCATTATTATGCATGTGCTAGTTCGGTGCCCAAATGAAGTGCTTGTTTGGAGCACTCGGGATGTGTTTGCAAGCGTGAGCTCTGTGACAACATATTACAGAAATAATGGTCACTTGAAAAATCGAATTAGTTTTACATGGGGATCCATTTGGCTGTAGGCTATAGTATTTGTTGGTACGCTGAGACAGTTTGAATCGTATTTATTAACCACTCAAGGCTATAGCATAGCAAGAAATCCCTGTCCCCCCAAGATATATATATTTATAGCTATAGGAAAAAAACAAAAACTAATAATAGAACGCTTATGCACACACATATGCATCAGCATGCAGACGCGCACACGCTTGCACACACATCCTGTAATCAGGCCAGTTCCTGAAGTGGTAGAAAACAATTCAGCAGATGTTGAATTAGTAATGACAGAAGTTGCAGATTGACTGTGTTGATTGTCATGTTTTTGTCCTAAAGTGCAGCATGAATTATTTATGTGGTACAGCCCATGTAATTAGATGTTGATGGGAAAAGACTGGACCAGGAAAACTTGAGTGCTCACTGTGATGTGGAAATGATTAATCTGTCGCCTATTCTTTAATCATTTTTGACAAATTTAGGACTTTGAGCCTCTCCAAACTGAAATGGCTGCGGCTGCCACTTCTTTACAACAGCTTGCTGTGCAAGAATAACTGCATACCTAGATTGCCTCTGTTGTATTGCAATGTATCTTTGAGTTTGTGGTTGCAGTTGTGATTTGTTTGGGTAGTCATTTCATGACTGTCTTTTTTTTTTAATATGAACATCTGCTAGTTATAAATCTAGATTGATGCAGCCCACAGACTTGAAGCAACATCAAGTGTGCTTGCTATGATCATATTCTACCAGAAGAGGACAGTGTTTCTTTGTCATTTCATAGTCCTTGGACTCAGTGCCGGTGCATTTGGCACTCAAGCGATAATAATGGATGGCAATGAGACAGACATTCAGAGGCATATGAAACCCAGAGCTTGGCTCAGTCCAGAGGAGTAGAGGTGTGGTTGAAGGTTAGACTCTCACCCAGTTGTCTTTCACTGCGTCTCGTAAAACTGAGTTAGAGCATTATGAAATGAGTTGAGAGCACAGCCATACACAATATCCTCGCCCATTTCTCTGGGCATAGAAGAACGTATCCACCTATTAGCTTAATCACCAGTGAGACATATGGATGGTGGAGTCACAGTATAGCACCTTTTAGCAGTATGAGCACCTTCTCAGCAATACAACACCCCATCAACTACCGCTGCACTGCTGCAGTTAAGGTTAAGATCAATGATGCCAGTGGAATGGTCATATATCACGCTGCTGTCTCGGAGTTGTTTCACCCTCCTGAACCAAACCACACCAACACAAACAAATCAAACCTAGACACGGCCCCG
Source organism: Centroberyx affinis (assembly GCF_046629955.1). Classification (NCBI taxonomy): domain Eukaryota; kingdom Metazoa; phylum Chordata; class Actinopteri; order Beryciformes; family Berycidae; genus Centroberyx; species Centroberyx affinis. The sequence continues at coordinate 53,937 of NW_027281502.1, read as the reverse complement.
GCCTTTCTCTCACTCCGTGGGGAAGCTGCTGTGTCAAGTCTGTGCCAAAATTCTATACTTGGAATGTGTGTTGCATGTAAATTTGAGTTGTGTCTGTAATGTTTTCCTTTGTGCATGTATTCTTTTACGCATTTCAAGTAGATGTGCAGCTACAAGCCTTTTTTATGCAACCACAAATATGAATCTAATTGTGCAAAGATTTTACAGATTCACATTTGGATTTATTTGTCAAAATCTACACATTCGCAAACGTTAATGTGCAGCTACAAGCTGCAAAACATTTGTGAACCTCACTGTATGTGTTCAAAAAGCATGCATCCCTTCGAGCCCCTAGGGAAGTTTGACAGCCTTGGATGTTAAGTGGCGGAGACTTGTCTTCTTTCAATGGCGCATCAAGCTGCACTGGGAGGGATGGTGTCAAAAATCAGACTTTGGATGTTTTCTCTATGCCAGTTCCCCAACAATTTGTTCTTTGTATTTTAGACTGGATTTTTGCTAAACGCATAAGGTGTTGGTTGACAAAGAACCTAAACCTAACAAGCAAATCCTGACATCCTTGCATCTGACTAAAGGTTGTATGATATCCTGTGAGACTGAAGGATGCCTAAACTGTGCAAGGCTCTCAATCCTTTTTGAACGTAGAGTTTACGCGACCTCCAGTGGTCCGATTGCCCTCGGCAACGATCAGAGTGTTTACTGTCCTTCAAAACTGCATTGAACTGAACTGCGATTTGCCTGCTTACCCATTCACTACAAACACTGCAGCCATGTGATCAGGAATTGGCCTTTTTTAGACAGCACAGAGGTCAGCCATATCCAAGGCCCTTGTCTGTGTGTTGCTACAACAGAGGGCATCCCTCTAGACTGAATGAGCATCGCTGCAGCAGGGCATCCAAGGCCCTTCCTTTGTTTTTGCTGAGCCAATTAGAGAGAGATAGCATCTGCTGAAAAAGGAGGACAATGGTTTTTTCAGTGTGTGTGTGAGTGCATGAGTGTAAGAGTGTGTGTGTGTGTGAATATGCGTGCAGGGTTGTGTGTGGGCGTGTGTATCTGTAGGCAAGTTAGTTTCTGCGTGAGCGTACGTGTCTAGCTATATGAGTGTGTACAGTATGTGTGTGGAATAATAATAAGAGAGAGAGAGGAGTAGAGTATACAATGGAGACTGGGAAACAAGAAAACGACTGCCTACCAAGTATGACAGACAGCATATGGCTTCATCTGCTCTGATTCAGCTGAGCAACACACACACACACACACACACACACACACACACACACACATACACACACACACACACACACATACACTAGCAGCAAATCACCAGAGAGGCAAATATAAATTAGAAGAAGACTTCCTGCATTTATGCGCTGAGGCACAGACAATGGTTGTAATTAAAAAGTCACCGCTGTTGAGTGACAGTCTGGCTCATGCACAATTAGTTTGTGTCCTCACTCCAAGTTCTGTGGAACTTTTTCGACAGGAAGTGTGGTGATGGTTTCACAGTAGGCCATAACACTCCATCTCTCCATAGGACCTGGAGGTCATAAACCCCTACCTGCTGATGTCTAGAGCTGTACAGAGTTTGATGACTCTTCTTTTCAAGCTAAGGAGTAAAGAGAGAGAGGTGTGTGTGTGTGTAGCAGAGCTAGCTAGCACCCCTGGCTTGGCCAGCCGGCTCCACCATATGGCCACATTTATCATGTATCTCGCTATTCATTAAGACTGCCCTTGCTGGCTGCAGAAGCGCTGCTGGGGGCCTCCGCCTCACCTCACAAAGACTGACTGCTGACTGCAGTCCACTGTCCAGAGTTTTGGCTGTGAATATAGTGTAAATTTATATGCGATAAAATGCCATGAAGCCAAGCTCATTTAACTTTACAGGCGACCTCATTTTACATCAGAAAACATTTGATCAAAGTGCACTGTTTGAATTCAATAATTAATAATTCAAATCTCATTGTTTATTGTCCCCAATTATGTAATATACTGTTTTAAAGCTCTGAATGCAAAGATCAATAATCTATGAAAAACAAAACAAACTATTTCCCACAGTGTTCTCCCGTGTTGGGTGACATATTTTTTGCTACTCAACAAACACATAACGGAAAAGTATTAATAACAAACACATTGCTTGAAAACGTTGAAATGTTATGATGACTAAGTGTAGCTGCTGCCCTCACTGGCTGCAGGAGCCTCCTCAACTTAGAAGGACTGACTGCATTCCTGTCCATCATTTTGGGATATATCATATTCATTTTATTATTAACAAAGAATTTCTTCAAAACGTGGCTCTCAGTTGGGGTGTTCATTACACTTGACAATTTTTATGCTCGCCACTATGTTGGTTTGTCCGTAAGCACGTTTTGGAGGGACAGTGTTCATTGACTTCCATTCATTTTGGATGCTCATTCGCTTTCATTCATATTCCTGTGGCAATTACCTGGTCAGTAGAAGGTCCCATTCCAAATGTTCAAAACGGACCGACCGTTGTGTGTTTAGTGTTGGAGGCAGGCTGTCGCCATTGTTGTTGGTTAGCTTGGCTATCCTGTCTGTCTGTTGTGCTGTCAGTTGTAATAACTGCATCTGAATGGAGGGGAGAAATGTTATTGTTTCCTTTATCGTTTCATCTCAGGTAAGACTCTCAGATATTATACTTCAGGGTTAGGGTTAGGGTAAGTCTTAACTAAGTTAAACACAGGTTTTTGTCATATCACAATGTTGTTGTTGTACCATGTAAATCCACAAGTCAAAAATGTAAAATTTCCTGACATGCATGGTGGTGATTAATGCTTAACAGTGATTACTAGTCAATAATCAATATGGCGTGACAGTCATATTTTGGTGTTATTATAATATTGTTCCTAGCTGCCAGAGTTCCTTATGTGAAAAATACATCACAAGCTTTTCTGAATACGGGGATAATTTTTTAATTCCCTAAACAGGAATCTCAAAACATGTAGAGCTTTTACGGTTTAAAATGCAACTTTTTTATTACAAAAAAGAGATCAAATGATATGTTATGCATGACAGTCTAGACATGATGCATTAATGGATGATTTCCTCAGTCAACTGTAAATAGTACTGATTAACACACCAGTCTTGTTGCCTGAGCTGACTGTGGAGATGCAAAATATTTTCCTGAGCGGGGGTTTGCAATTTGATCCCCATTAGATGCAATGTGGCTGATTGCAAGTCAACTTTGACTTTATAAAAAACTCTATCGTAGGCTACAGCACACAAATGAGATACATCTTAGATGTGTTCGTTTTATTTGTCTGAATTACTATTTTTCAAACATAGAAAAGTGGAGCAGAGATGACAATGAGATCCCTAAGCCTTCAACAATGTACCTGAATTTCCCCTGGTGTCCATGGTGGGTGGTGAAGTAGCACTCAGTATGCAGTAGGAATACATTGGAAGATTTTTCTTCCAAAATGAGATATCCACCACTTAAAATGACACCCACTCTCCCATATTGACTGCTGCCATGAATGTTAAGCACATCAAGGGTTAGTACTGAAGTTTGGAGTCATCTTAAGACATTTGCTTATAAAATAGTTAAATGTTTTTGAGGACAGAATCAATCATAATCATTTAAATATTGCATTCAAATGAATTTACTGCCAGGGTTGACAAATGCATATGCTGTTATATGGTGCTTGGTTTTTTGCTTTTCTGTGGGTAGCCTTGAAATAAAAGTGGCGAGACATTCAAGGGGAGCTGTGAGTGTGAGTGTGTGTGTGTGTGTGTGTGTGTGAGTGAGAGAGAGAGAGAGAGCAAGAGAGCGTTTGTTGATGCTTTATTGTTTTTCAGGGGTGTGTGTATACCATGCCCATCTAGAATCACCTCCTCTGAGACTAAAATCATTTATAGGCCTTAAGCAGCAGGTTGCCTTGGGTCTTCTTCATTTTAATTGCTCATATGTGTCAGCTTAGTGCAATTGCTATACGTGGGATTGATACTAGCTGTTACATTGGGCAGCTTTATAGACAAAACAGGTGGTGAGCTTGAGACTACTAAACTAGTTTCCACTTGTTGAGCATGTATCTGCTTCCATCCACTCCTCGCTGGTAGCAATTCCAATTTTCCAGTCAAAGAATTTTGTGAAACTTGCAGAAAAGTCATTAGACCACATACAAGGTAGACCGATTCCTCTGCTGTTTCCTTCTAGTTTCACATATAGAGAGGGGATTTAGAAATGGGGGCGTAGTGTTAGATGTAAAGGATGTCTTGGTTGGATTGGTCTATACACAATTGCATGTAAACAGCTTGCTGTGAATGTATTCCTTTAAGCATAAGGGCAATAACTTGTGGTTAGGCACTGAACTTGCCTTCTCTCTTAGTCACTAAGTTAGGGATCTTTCACTTGGTGGAGCTTTGTGTTGGAGAGTGTAGAGACAGATGTTGTTACAAATGTGTCCCTGTTAAGCATCAAAACATCACACAGCGTTGTGACTTAACTGCCCTCATAAGATCACCATGTGGGAGAAGTATGACTTTACTCCTCTCTTTTTACACTCCTCCTTTGTTCCACCCTTCTTGTCGCTTTTATCTCAGGATGAAGTCTTTGAGTTCCTCTCCCCCTCTCTCGTCCTGTCTGCCCGTCTCTCTCTGTCTCTCTCTGTTCTCGCTGTGACAGTTTGACAGTGTGACAGTGGCGGAGAGACGTTGTCTTCCTGTGTTGTGGGGGGGGGATGTCAGCAGGAGTGAGATGTCTGTCTAGGCACCACTGATTGCTCTGTGCGTGTATGTGTGTGTGGCCATGCTTGTGTGGATGTACTGTTTATGTGTGTGCATCGGTGGGCTTATGTCTGGAATATGTGAATGCCTGGGTGTGTATGTACTTGTATCAGGTGTTTGTGTGTGTGTGTGTGTGTGTGCACGCATCTTGCCACTGTCAGTCTGCATTTGCTTCACTGTATATCACAGTTTCCAAAGCCTCGAGGGAGGAGTTTTCTCATTCCCTTGTTTTCCTCTCTCCTCCATCCTCTCTGGCCTATAGGCTTAGCTGAATACAGCTGTCTGACTATCTGTATCTGGAACTAAACGTCTCTTACTTGTTCCTGACAGACTCTATTACCAGCTAGGAAGCTACAGTATAATGATGTTGCTGACAAACTATTTAGTAACACGGAGGTTGGTTTTATCCTGACTGGAGCACCTTCTGTTTGATTTGAACAATGTCTGCTTGATGTTTTGGTTATGTTACACCCCCCTAGACATGCAGACAATCTTTGATTTCTTATTTATCAACCACTCAGTCATAAAGCTCAAGCTTTGAGCTGAATAATACAAGGCAAAATTCCTCTTTGTTGGACCTCCCTGTAAATGAAGACTTGGTAGTCTAGAGCGTCAAGAGATTACATACTGCTTTAGTTTAGGCAAAATAAACCAGCTCCACAAAGCATATATAATGTATATGATATAAATAGTCTGTGAATGTCACTGGCTCGCGGGCATGCTGAGGCAGCAGTATAGGGTATGGCAGAAGTGTGATTGAAGCTAAGTGCCTTACTTAAGGGCACTTCAACAAAGCTGGTGATTCTTAAAGGCGATCTGATGCTCGCTGCTCACTGTGCAGTTGCTGCTTCCCGCCCTGCTCTCGGCCGCCTCTTAGCCTCCGCAGATGAGATTACTCATCAGCGATGTGCAGCGGGGAATCGGCACAACTGAGGAACGGAGTAGGATTTTGTTAGACATCCTGTCAAACCACATCAGTGCGTGCTGTACTGTACATCGCTGAGGCCGTAAACTCAGTAAGCAGACTGAGCAGACTACACTAGAATCTCGTCTATGCAGATACAGAAGTCTCACTTTTTACTGCATGCAACAGCAAATTCCAATTTTGTTCTCTTTTCAGCTGTCAGACAGTGCAAGGAATAATGTGGCCAGTTTCTAGAAGAACATAGGTTTCCTGTGCCGGTTCAGTTCTTGGAGGGTAGTGGAGGCTGAACCCACCTAAACTCAGTTTACCCACCTGTTTTACTTGCAGAATAGAGCCTACTCTCCTTTTTAAGTTGACACAGATTTAGGACATAGGACAAAATTATATGACAAGAGGGTATTTAAAGGGGAAAGGCATAAATCAATGCTTTTCTGAAAATACAAGTGATTTTTGTTTATACTGGTGGTTGTTTGCCTTATGATGATCACCAACTGCATGTCATAGTTTATCCACCTTTTTATTTTGCCACTGTCACTGGAAACTGTATTTGGAAAAGAGAAGACTGCGTTAATATGTAGGATCAATTCTGGTTTGATGCAGGGTGCAGGTTACCACTGTATAAACCAAAAGCTGAAATAACAAGCAATTACTTATGAAACATGCATTCAGACACACTTGAAAAGATGTTGTCAGCACCATAGCTCCTGTATCACATTGCTAGCTTGTCTGGGAAGCTAAGCAGGTCTGGCTGTGGTTAGTCCTTGGATGGCAGACCACCTGGTGCTGGAAGTGGTGTTGGAGGACTAGTAGGAGGTGCTCTTCTCTCTGGTCTCATGAATAATATCCCCAAATATCCCTCCATAATATATCCCCCCAGGACAGAGTCCACAGGGACTCTGTCCTGGAGGAACAAAATTCCAAAAACAGGCCTTCCTTCCATCATGGCCACCTAGTTATCCCTTGTTACCTAATTGTCTCTTTCAGTCCTCTACTCTCCACTGAGATAGCTGATGTGTGGTGAGCGTTCTGGTGCAAACTGGCTGCCGTGCATCACCCAGGTGGGTGCTACACACGGGTGGTGGATAAGTTGAATCCCCCCCCCCCCCGATATGTGAAGCGCTTTGAGTACTTAGAAAAGCGCTATATAAATGTAATCAACTATTATTATTATAATTTGCAGCTGAAATGCTGGTAAGTGGATACATTAGTGAGGAAGTTTCATTGAGATTCATTGAATATATTTCCACATTGCTGCATTTTCTGCTCATATCCTTGCTTGAATAATAGACTGCCCTATTCAGATGCCTGATGTTTGGATGGACAGGGTTTGTAGAGCCATTCAGGTGGCAGAGAGACATGCTGGGGCATATGTAACACCAGAGGACTGGGAGGATGTGTGGATCCAGATAAGGATGAGAGGGAAACCATGACCTTGGCATGGTATTAATAATGACAGACTTGGTCAGACCTTTGATGACAAAAGAAGCCCTTATAACTGCAAGGAGGGAAAACCCTATGAGGGCTGTCTCCGCATCCTGAAAGTGAAAAACCAATCAGATTGTGTGTGTATGTGTGTGTGGCTGTGTGTGTGTGTAAAGGGGTTTTCAGCTGCGGTGGAATTTCCCTGATCTTTGTATTCTATCGGTGGAATTACCCCTCAGGACACCTGATGCTCCATAGAACATGTAACACACACACACACACTCACACACACACACACACACACACACACACACACACACACACACACAGGCTGTTTGTCTAATACTGTCTCTTAGGTCAAAGCCTTGTTGTTAGGTCACAGACATGCTCAGATGTCACAATATGAAGTGATATTAAAAAGACAAAAAAAGGCAAAGTATATTGTATGCTACATGAATATTTAGGCCAATCAATTGTGAGTCGACTTCTTTATGCTCTTCTTTCCAAGAGGACCTACAAAAGTTTACCATGTCTTTATATTTTGGGTCGTCTAACAGTAGAAAAATTATCATTTATACTGTTTATATCCACAGAGAGATGCCTCAAACCTTTTTAAATGGAGTCCAATAAAGACCCACAAATCCAACAGTGTGTTCCTTTGCCCCATATTCCTCTTTAGATGTGAAATCAATATCACAGTGTGGATGAGACAACACTAACAAGACAACAAGACGCTCTCGCCTTTGATTGTCATATCAATTTTGTGTAGTATAGTGTCCTTGTGTGTGTATATAGTGTATATAGTTCATAATATTCCTGTACTGAACGCATAGAATCAGGACTCTGCATGTCCATAGAGTCTTATGCTGATTCTAAGACATCAAATGCCTTATGCGCTCTGATGTTTGAACATGTTTTCTATACAGTGCGGGGCCTTAATCAAAGCCAGGTTCAGCCATGCTGCGGGCCCCCACACTGAGACTGTGGACTGGAGTATGATGTTATTTTCCAGGCTGAGCTAATTGTCTCTGGGGCTCAGTTCTCTCTCGCTCTCTCTCTCTCTCTCTCCCTCTCTCTCCCTCACTCGGTTGCAGTCGGACGTAGCTCTGTTACATGATGCAGCCGCGGGGCCCTGGGAGGACTCTAATGAAGAGTTATGAGAAGCTGGATGCCTCTTGGCTGCGGAGAGTGAGCGAGAGACGGGAGGGAGGACGCGGAGGGATGGAAGGGTGAGGAGAGGGATGAGAGAAGGATGGGGGGGAGAGAGAGAGACGGGAGGGGAGGGAGCGGGGCGGGCGAGGCAGAGATGGATTGAAGGAAAGAAAAAGGAGAGGGAGAGGGACCCAACACCCTTGGGGCAAGCCAAAAGCCAAAAGCCTGTATCTGCAGTACACAGTCTTGCAGCATCTACACACACACACACACACACACACACTTTACACACAACGTGATGCACTCTGTAAATAGAAGGAGACTTGATGGTGGGAAATGCAGATCTCATCTTATCGAAGTCTGAACTTTTACAGCTCCTCCAGGGAGAGGCGGCCGGTCCTCCGTAGCCGGGACATAACTGCGGTATTTGCATTTTTATATATAACGTTTGCGGGCATAAGCCTGCTGGCCGGCATTATGGTGTTACTGTCCTTGGAGTGCTTACATGAATTATCCTCCGATTGCACGAGTCGGGAGTGTTTATGTCGTCTCTCCCTCAAGGCCTTCTCCGCATCCATGAGTCACTTTTTCAATCCATCCCTCGCTTTCCCTCCGCCTAGCTCTCCCTCGTTCCGCCTCTCTGTCTGATAAATTTCCACTTTTATAGTTATTATCATTTGTGGATGTTCAGTTCTCTCCCTCTCTCTCTCTCTCTCCCTCTCTCTGTCTCTCACACACACACACACACACTCTCTTTCTTTCACTCTTTCCCCGCACTGTGACATGTTTTCACCCTGACTCTTAAAATTTAAAAAGCAAATGTCAAGATTTATTCAGCGTCGACCAGTTTCCAAACGATTCAGCACACGGCATGTCTCTGCATATTGTCGCTAATTAAAGTGTAATCTCCAGGTTTTGTTTTTCAGCCACATCGTTTGCGACAGAGAACTCCTGTAAATGAGCACGTAAATATGTATCGAGCGTTGATCTTATTATGATCTAGACTAGAGTGTGCCGTGTGGAGTTCAAAACCAGGCAAAAGCAGTCGAATCGGTGATCGCCATTTACATGAATCACAGCAAGGAGCGGAGTCCACAGCGGCCTCTTCCTCCGCTCCCTGCTTTGTATTGAGATCACATACATATCAAAACGCCCTCTGCCTCCCCTGTGGTCTCAGCCATTCCGCTATATGGATGACAGAGCGGCTTCAACCGTTCTGATTTTAGATGGGGTTGACCGGGTCATGCCCGAGGAGGGCAGAGGGAGGCTCTGTCGGCCCCTTTTCAGGGGGAGAATCCTTTCTTTATGGTCTCTCTCTTCATTCTGCCTTCGCTCCAGTCTAAATGTCAGCCGGCCTGAGCGAGAGAGAGGGAGACAGAGGAAGAGAGAGAGAAAGCTGAGAGGGATCTGCAGTCTGCTGGGAAAATGCCATTGAAAGCAGCGTACATGATGACACACTTCCCCCATTCAATTTGATGAGCTATTGAAAAGCAGGATGACATTTTGCAATAATACACCATATAGCTCCAGAGTTTAGCGAGATGAAACATTATTCATAAATATGTGATGCCTGGCATTTATTGATGTTTGCGGGTTGATGCGCTGTCAAATCATTCTCGGTTTAGGTTAGGAGTTTTATTTGTGAGGAAATATACTGTGCCTTGACAAAGTGATGAACCATGACAGGAGGCTATTGTAATCAGCTATATAAGCGCATTGTTTGGCCCAAGGAATGTAGACAGTCACAGCGAAGAATATGATTTATACGGCCTCTCCTGCCACATGTAATTATGAAAAATGATGTGTGTGTGTGCACGTGTGGTTGGCGCAGGTTACAGAACACCAAGCAGTCAGTATAGGCGATAGCGCAGTGGCCTAGTTACAGGGGTAATTCTGCTACGTCAGCCTGCACATAAGCCTGCAAAATCAGTTTTAGGTGACGAGAAAAAATGATTTAGTTGACACGGCGTCCCGAGAGAGAAAGTTTGGAAACTCCTGCAGCATGTAATTATGCAGAGGTGTGTGTGTGTGTGTGCGTGTTGCTGTGCGTGCAGGTGCGTTGTGTGCGCATGTGTCAGGTGCAACACCAACAATGCAGTGATTGGGGAAATTAGTTTGGCTTCTGGAGAACGGCGGGGGAGATCATGCAATTACGCTCGCCCCCTTCCCTCGTCTCCTTCCCTCCGTTTTTACCCTCTTCACCTCCTTCTCTGCGTCCTCCTCTCCCATCGTTCCCTCCCTCCCTCCGTCAGAAGAAGGAGCGCGCGTTATTTCCTTTTATGTCCCCGATGCGGTGTGAAGTCCCCGTGAAGGGTAGTAGATTAGCGCCATTCTCATCCAGATAATTGTAACAGCTGCAGCGATGGCGGCGCTGCCGACATCTGAAGCCTCTCGTCTCTGGAGAGACTCTCTGGCTGGTGGGTTGCATTTCTGTCTCTTCAGATCAACCCAGCTGGAGAAACACTAAACAGGCACATTTTATTCACTAAGGGCCCCCATGGATGTTCTGGCTGCACAATGCTGCAGTATCAACCGAGTATTGACTGTATGGCGTTCGGTGGGACGGAGAGGCTACCGGGGGGAGTTGAATTCAATTTTGCAGCACAAGAATACACGGCTGTTGTGATTGGAGAGCTGGCGGAGCACAGCGTGAAGTCTATTTGCTGGAGTTGCCTAAGTATGTTGTTGTAGAACGTGTGTGTGGGTCCAAATGTCTCCTTGACAACAGAAAACCTGGAAAAGTGGTCAGCTAAAAAAGAGAAAATACAAACCTTATTCGGAACAAAGCTATTTTCAGGGGTTCGGGTTAGAATTACAGTGAGGTTAAGGTTAGGTAAGGGTTAAGATTAAGGCATGTGGTGAAGGTTAAGTTAGGGGTTAAGCAAGGAATGTGCAAGAGTGGGATTCCCATACTGTAAGCACAATGTGTGTGCTACTGCACATGTGGGGCAGTTAGTCACAGGTGACTCATTTCCAGGGGATTGTTGTCTTCCTCTCTCTTTCTCCTCCCCCTCTTTATTCCAAAGTGGTTTTTTTTAAATGCTTTGGCCCTGACTGCGCTTCACTGGTAGACCGGATTAAATGTTCCGCCAAACAGATGAATGTCTATTGTCATTCCCCTCATTTTTTCTCCCCCTCCTCTTGCCTTATTTATGCCCCAATTATTTCTAATTGACACTACAATGAGAGATGCGCACAGTATTTCGGCACAGAACACTTTCTTCAGCCAATTTTTATTTCTGAGCTACCAAAGTCGTTTTTTTTTTTTAGAGTCGGAAAAAAGTGATTGAAGACAGGCAGGTGGTCCGCCCAAATGACGACTACAATTGAGAAACTTGGCAGGCAAAGTCAAAATCACCAGCGTTTGCATGGTGGCTACTGTTATTTCCCAGCCCTGGATACACAGTGTAATGATAAGTGGATCTTAATCTTTAAAGGGAAAGCAGTAACATGAGCTAACATAAAAGGAAATGGAATATGTGGTGAAGTATTGTTACCCGACCCATTTTTTCACACACTTCCCTTCATTAGACATCACATTTTTGTGACTGCAAGGTGTCAAACAAACGTAATCAGGTTTTAATGTAGGCTTGTGAAATGTAGTTTTTAGTGAAAGTGCAGCATTGGTGAGTATTTGATACAACCGAAGGATTTTTTTCTTGGTGCTCTTGTTTCAGTCCTGTAATCACTGAACTCAGTCGCAGGGCATCAGCCAGCGTCATTGGCAGATCTGCCAAACTGCCTGTGTGCTGTGTTTGCGTTGGGGCGGGTATCGATTTTGTGTTTGTCCTGGTCAAACGCTGTATTTTTCGAACCCGACGCTCCACTGCGAACTGGACCGAGTCGCTGGACAGAAACAGAGGACACGGGGTGAGAAACGAGCGAGAGAGGTAAAAGAGTGCACGGAGGAAGAGAAGGGGGGGAAGGGAGAGTACAGAAGAGAAGGAAGAGTCAGGAGGAGAAAAAGGGGGTCAGAAGTGGAGCTGAAGAAGAAGAATGAGAAATAGGAAGGCGTTTTCACAACACACTCTTCCGGAGGAGACACACACTCCTCACCTCCAGCAAAGCAGACAGGATTTGCGTGCCAAACACACACCCCACCCCCACACAACCCGCATCCCCTCCTCCCCCTCGCTGTTCAAGAACTTAATTACAGCGATAATTTGGCCTTGTTTGTTTTAGTACTCATTCATTATTACATCCTGTACGTGCCGGACAGCTAATGAAAATACAGACACAGCGCTCAGAGAAGAGGCCTGAAAACCTGAAGGGAAAAAAAAAAACATTAAAACAACTGCCAGACAAAGTATAATGGACACCAAAGCTCTTTTCATGTTCAAGGATGCCAGCCGATATGGGCAAAAAAAGAATAAAAGACAAAAGAAAGACCAATAAAGATGAGTTGGTACTTAATCTTAGTTGTTGACTCGGCGGTGTCATTTTAGGAAAATGAGAGACAGAGGGAGAGTAAGTGATTCTCTTAATGCTTTGCTTTGTCTCGGAGCGAAATTACAGACTTCCCTTCATTTCAACATCGACTAAAGACACTTCAACATCTAGACAGGCCAAATTACAAAGAGGAGCAGCGTTCTCCAGAAAAAGTGTTTATTGTCCTCCCTCAGTTTTAGCGGTGCTTTAAATATAGCCTTGTTTTTGCCTTTGATATTGCTGGATGTGACAATGCTGGGATGTAAAGTGTGAGCACAGGCATGAGCAGCTAGGCTCTGTAGAGGCAGAGCGCAACAGAAGGCAATTAGGATGGAACATTGTCACTAGAGTTTGATATGGGTTTTGAACCATAATGATACCAATATTTTTAGATTGAAATTGTCGATAGCTAGTATTCAGAATCTATAACTTTGACCATGTTCAAGCCCAAAAAAGTTGTTGTTGAGTCAAGGGGCAGAGACTAGGACCCAAACGCAGACAGTCGAGGCAGAATGTGACAGTTCAGTGATTTATTGCTGAAGTGAAGGTATATACAGAATATAGGCTTACAGGCAGGTACAGGCAGGCAGGTTTGGGTACAGATTCCAGATAGCAGGATACAGGGTAACAGGCTTGGAAGCAGGACATGAGCAACATAGCAACTTTGACAAACTGACAGAGGAACAAAGGAAGTGGATTGGTATATGTAGAGAGTGGCTGATTAGGGAATGAGACGCAGGTGAGGAGGTGGGCAGGGGGAAGGCCAGGCAATCGCAGAGCAGATGAAGGAAGTGGGAACAGGTGTGAAGATGGGTGGGGCAGTCAGATGATGGGAAAAGGAGGGAAAATCCGAGGGCACCTGGTGGATGGCTGAAGGATGGCAGGACTGGGGAGTAGAAGGAGTGGTTGACCAGGAGACTGAGGAGCAGATCGTGACATGTTGTTGTCTTCTTCTTCTTCTTCTTCTTCTTCTTGCTAATTATTATTCATTCATACTGGTGTGGAATCCAATCAAAATGTCACATTAGAATCAGTTCAGGTTAAGGGCTTCCCATAGACAACAGGTGAAGTATTCATCAATTATACAAATATGTAATGAAACAAACTGCAAAATATCCATCGTATCAGAGGACGATATTGACAGGCCAATATCAGATTTTTAATAAAAGGACAATATTGGCCAAGTATAACAGGACCCAATAGGTTTGCAGCACCATGCCAAAAATAGCTACAATGACAGAATAAAGAAACATGCAGAGGAAGAAAAACAAATCTTGTGACGTTTCCTTCCATGGTGGAAATATGTGCAGCGATTAATCTTCTTGGTAGTTTAGACTCTATAGGCTTTACTGTGAGTGAGTCAGTCACCTCTTTAAGATTTAGTAACTTCCGACCCACCTATTAATCTACATGCCACCTAAAGCTATGTACCATCTTATGTCTTTCGCTTTCACCAGTTTGCATCCCCAGCAGAATTAAACCAAATGCGTACACAGTGCAGCACAAAACAGCCACTGCAAAAATGGCCACAGATGGGAGGCAGGATATCAAGTGAGACAAAAGGACTGCCACAGTTGGGGACTGCATTAGTTGAACTCCTGACTAGATAAATTGCAGACTAAGCCCATCATGAAGCACTACTCAGTCTCTAGGACCCAGGGGAGCTGTTTTAGTCCGCGGGGACGTCCCCCCCATTTATTAAATGATTTTGCCGCAGTTACATAGCTGTATAAATGTCAGCCGACACGAAGGGGAAACTCCATTTAAAGCTTGTCAGCGAGATTTATCAGGGTATTAAAAAGTTTTAAATGTGCTGTTTTTTAAGGCAGCTGCGATGTGTCATACGGCTCCGGAGCTGCGTGTCATTGCAGGAGACTGAGCAGGCCTATTTAGCAAATAAACGTCAGTATTGATATAAGGGCATACTGTCAGATCAAGAACACTCATATTGCAGAACATGATGTTATGGTAAACTTACCTAGAAGCCACAGATTTCTTTGTGCACAGTGAAGGCCAGCTACATTACCACAAGCCATTGAAACAGGTAGATTTAGTAGAACATGTTTACTTTGTGTTTTGGGAGAAACTGAGAATGAGCTTCATTTTATGTTCTACTGTCCGGCATACGTTGATCTAAGGCTAAATTACCTCTGTCTTTATGAGTTTCTTTTGGCTAGATGATTATGAAAAACTTGAACTATGTTTGAACTATGTTTTAGAAGTTAGGTTAGTTTCCATATTGCTCGCTTAATTTGTAAAGCATGGCAGGATATTCTGTTTGCAGGATATCTCAGTTTGCTGAATCTTTTCTTACTTTTATGATGTACCCCCATGCAACTAAATGGCAGTGTCATGTAAGTCCATGTGGGCTGGGCACCTTGTGTGTATGGCACTGTAACATACTAATCATCATTATCGATATACCTTCTGCACAGGCCACCAGAACGCATTGATCCAAAGATATCCATAACCACTGGCATCCTTAGCACATTCAAATGGAACAGGCTGTGGATAGGCTAAATCAGTCTGTAATTACTGGGCATTTGTAGAATGAAGTATGATTTGCATAAGTCTTCATATGATTCAGTTTGTTCAAAGTTAGTCACTGGTAATAGCGGGAATTAACTGTTGAATTATATGTCATTGTTTGTGAAGCATACCTATTAAATTTATGCAATTGATACATCTACTGTACAGCCATCAGATAGTATTACACAGTGTTTTGAAGCTCTGGTATCCATACCCCCTATAGTGACTTCTGGGAATATTTTGATGATTGCATTGCAGTTGTATTCCACTATGAATACATCTTATGGTTTGTTGGCCTTACCACTTCAGATTATATAGAGCTGCAAAGTGAGATGAGACTACTAGACTAACTTTCAGATCAACAAACCTCCAAGGCGTAATAAACATGCCGTGCGAGTGATTTTAATTAGAGCAGCAAAAATATACACAAGCATTAATGGGGATCAGGCTGGAGGAAGCCAATGAAAGAACAAAAAAAGGAGAGGTGAAGATCTATGGAGATAAAAACCAAGCCAAGGTTTTGATGGAGTAGGCTGTCAGTGTCAGTAAGATATATTTATCTAGCCGTATGAAGAAAAAAAAACACTAATTGCAAAAGAGAAATAGACCTAGTTAGGGTGCCTTGCTGTATACTCCACTGTAGCTTACAGACTCTCTTGTCATACATATTTGGCGCTGACTGCATTTGGTGACAAATACATATTTTTCGTTGACTAAGCACAAATGGCCCAGAACTAGGCCATGACTGACCCACACTTTCCAGACAAACCAAGCTCATATGTTCCACACACTGCATAGCTAGTCGTCTGGTGCATAACATGAAATTATGACAGCAGTGTCATTTTTATGAACCTTATATTAGAATTAGGGCTGATGCAACAGAGCCAACTGCGGGATTTCCGTCATGGTGACTGCCATGAGCATCATAAAAGTCCCCTTGGCGCCTACACACACACACACACACACACACACACACACACTCTCTCTCTCTCTCTCTCTCTCTCTCTCTCTCTCTCTCTCTCTCTCTCTCTCTCTCTCTCTCTCTCTCATACTCACACACATAGCCACAGACTCAGGCTGTGGACCAGTGGATTTATGGTGTGTGAACAACACCGTTTTTTTTTTATGGGGGCCTTAGACAAACAGTGTTTGGAGCCAGTTGATCGTTATGCTGCACATTATCCCATTGGCTGGAACACATTCCTCTCTTAGCCAATAACATTGGCTAGAACTTGGTGATAACGATGGACAGCGGACCAGACACTCTAGCTTTGATTTTATATCTACTCAAAAAACAAAGGGGATCACACGCAAAGGCATGTAGAAAAATCTCATTGCATTTATTGTAAAAAGGAGAATACTTGACTGAAGAATACTTTTTGACCAAAATGTTTGTGTTCTTTTCTCCCCTTTTTCCAGCTAATGCAATAAGATTTTTCTACATATTTTGTGTGTAATCCCCTTTGTTTTCTTGAGTTGAATTGATGTTGGTGTGCAAGGTTTTCCATTTCTTCCCATTGATTGTATATCTAGAAATGTGTGGACATACACACACCTACAGTAAATGGATACAATGTGTATACAATAATGATCAAGATTACAGACACTCATACAACCATACACACACGCACGCATGCAAACAAGCACAAACCTGTAAGCAAGCATAATGAAGTGCACACACAGACACACACACACGTAGGCAAGCATGAATAAGCATACACATACAAACACGCATATACTGTACATACACTACATGGCCAAAAGTATGCGGACACCCCTTCTAATTAGGGGTTTTGCTATTTCAGGCACACCCACTTCTGACAGGTATATAAAGTCAAGCACATAGCCATGCAATCTCCATAGACAAACACTGGCAGTAGAAGGGACCATACTGAAGAGCTCACCAACTTTCAACGTGGCACCGTCATAGGATGCTACCTTTCCATCAAGTCAGTTCATCAAATTTCTGCCCTGCTCAACTGTTCATGCTTTTATTGTGAAGTGGAAACATCTAGGCGCAACAACAGCTCAACGGCATGAAGTGGTCGACCACACAAGCTCACAGAATGGGACCGCCGTGTGCTGAAGTGCGTAGCACGTTCAAATCATCTGTCCTCGGTTGCAACACTCACTACCAAGTTCCAAAATGCCACCAGAAGCAACGTCAGCACAAGAACTGTTCGTCTGGAGCTTCATGAAATGGGTTTCCATGGCTGAGCGGCCACACACAAGCTTAAGATCACCACGCGCAATGCCAAGCGTCGGCCTGAGTGGTGTAAAGCTCGCCGCCATTGGACTGGAGCAGTGGAAACGTGCTCTCTGGAGTGATGAATAACGCTTCACCATCTGGCAGTCCAACGGATGAATCTGGTTTTGGCAGATACCAGGAGAACGCTACCTGCCCAAATGAATAGTGCCAACTGTAAAGTTTGATGGGCTCGGACCCTTAGTTCCAGTGAAGGGAAATCTTAACGCTACAGCATACAATGACATTCTAGATGATTGTGTGCTTCCAACTTTGTGGCAACAATTTGGGGAAGGCCCTTTCCTGCTTCAGCATGACAGTGCCCAAAGATCCATACAGAAATGGTTTGTGGAGATCGGTGTGGAAGAACTTGACAGGGCCAGCACAGAGACCTGACCTGACCTCAACCCCATCCAACACCTTGGGGATGAATTGGAACGGCAGCTGCAAGCCAGGCCTGATTGCCCAACATCAACGCCCGACCTCACTAATGCTCTTGTGGCTGAATGGAAGCAAATCCCCGCAGCAAAGTTCCAACATCTAGTGGAAAGCCTTCCCAGAAGAGTGGAGGCTGTTGTTGACCATGTAGCGTATGTACAAGCATGTATACACACAGCCCCATCCAACACAGACACACAAACACACACACAGTCATGCGCTCCTCAGTGGCAGGTGCAGTGAGTAATGTGGCGCGGGAGGAGACAGTGTCCTGCATGGTTGTTAGAGTGAAGAGTCCCATGATGGTCTATGGAGAATGGGAAATGTCCCAAGGAATTGTCAGAGGCTAGCCTTTGACTTATACTTTGAATATTTTCCTCACAGAAACACATTGGATTGCACCATAAGTTACATGAAACAATTAAAAACTATAGGACATCAATCAAATTCACAATAGCAAATGTATATGATCCCAATCACGTGTCAAGTCATGTAATTAAAAGTTCAACGAGTTTTAGTATCTCCAGTGTCACTTTTCAATGTCATGCAACAGTGTCAGCCACATTGGTCATCATTGTAGAAGTCATACAAAGGAGCCCTATACCCATTGATCTGAAAGGTTGCTGATTGGCCAGAGACGAAATTCATTTTAGCTATCGTGTCAAGAAGTCAGTGAGGCCAGACTGACTGCGTAAGAAAATCATTGAAAGTGGGCCTTACCAGAGATTCGAGGTCTGCTTTCGGTCCATCTTTCCTTACCCTCTACATTTGCAGGGTTCATCTGTCCTTTTCAAACGGTTCTTCACTCCTCCAATGGAGCAGACACCTTTACATCTGACTGGCTTGGCTAATTCAGTTAACACAGAAACATTTGATCAAATAAAAGTCCTAGCCTGGGAGCTTAATTAAATACAGGGGGGCGGTTTAACACAGAAACATTTGATCAAATAAAGGTCCTAGCCTGGGAGCTTAATTAAATACAGGGGGGCGGTGAAGTGCCTGTGTGTGTATGTGTGTGTGTGTGTGTGTGTGTGTCTACACAAACGTGTGTGTGTGTGTGTGTGTGTGTGTGTGTGTGTGTGTGTGTGTGTGTGCTTGTCTATGCCTGCATGGATGACTGTGTGTGCATGTGACTGCAGGTGCATGCATGATTCAGTTTGTGTGTGTTTGTGCTTGCATGGTTGTGTGTGTGTGTGTGTGTGTGTGTGTGTGTTTTGTAGCTGGTTGCTAGGCGAGGGATGAGATAAAGCGTTTAACTGAGACACAGGAGATTTCCAACTTGCTCTTCCGTTGAGCTGCTGAATACACAATAGGAGGGAGTTCAGCAAAGTTCACATAAACCACTTCTGACTGCTCACTCAATGCTACATGAATATGGATTTGTGCTAGTTTAGTTTCTTTTTTCACAAAATGAATTAATTATTCAAAAAACACCTCACAGCCAAAACAAATAGGCTAAAATGTTCATGCATTAGGTTGGGGCATGCATGCCCCAAAGAAGAACTACCAACTTGACATCCACACAGGGGGTACAAGCTTAGGCAGAAGTTAAACTCAATAATTTACACATATTTATTCACCATCAGCCCAGAAAAACAGAAGCTAATGTTTTGACAAAATGGTCTTCTTCAGGGCTGTGCCTCTGCATGTGCCCTTTTTTTAATGTCTAGTGTTAACATGTGAAAAATCGCTATAAAACAACAAAATATATGACTGGGTAAGTCAAGAAGCCAAAATGGCTTATTCAGTTGTATGTATTCTGTATTCATCAATCTATATACACACTATGAAAGGACACTTAGCTGGAATGATGGAACCTTGGCTGAGGCAAATCCCCCAACACCCCGACCGTCTGCAGGATAGCCAACTCACCAACAAATGTGTGTGATGGCACAAGCACAGGGTGAGGACTGGGCTCTGGGCTCTCTTGAGGAGTTTGCTTCAGCCATCCACTGCCTCTCCACCAAACAATACATCTCCACCAACCTCCCATCCCTTCCACATCAGCTTGGAGAGGATGACACTGGAGGAGTCAGGGATCCCCTACCAGGATGCTGGTGGTGAGGTGGTGGCTGCACAGATTTCCAGCCCTGAGGAGATCGTCCAACAGGTGGTGCTTGAGAAGCTCTGAGACCAGTGCTACCAGTCCTGCTTCCTGGTCCTTTCTCCTCTGATCCTGCTCCTCCCTTTTTTCCCTTTGTGCTTTGGGTATAGCTGAAAACCGAGGGGCGTATTGGACCTAATGAATGAAAGCGCAGAGGATGGTACAAGCAGCAGTAAAAATGAAATTCAATACATTCTGGACCTGCAAGAAAAACTCCATCACATGGGTCAAATACAGGAGAATTTGCTCCAGGCATAGGAACATCAACAGCACCTGTATAACAGAGACAGAGACTGTTGAGGCTAGTTTCACTGGGAGATAAAGTGCTTGTAGTGGTCTCCATTTCCAGGACTGGTGGTTCCAAAAATATCCAAGCCACCACCACAGAGACAGAGGGTGGTGGTGCGGACCCAACCCTACTGCTTGCCTGGACACAAATGAAAGTGGATACTGGTAGATTATTAATTAATTCGCCAGAATCCAATGAGAAAACGTCTTTCTCCACTTTGTGCTGGTTTTACCAATTTTTCACATTTCTCTGTGGGTTGCCTGAGGTGCCCAGTGCCCACCATGTTTCAGCAACTCCTGGACCGGGTGCTGCACCCTCAAGGCTCATTTGCTGCTGTCTACTTAGATGACATCATCATCTGTAGCAGCTGGCAGCTGCATATGCAACACTAGAGGACTATCCTGGAGTCCTTGAGGCAGGTAGGGCTCATGTCCACACTGTACAGCGCCATAGAAAAGGGTCTTAACATCAAGTGAGTGGTTGTCGCCTACCTCTACTACTTCCTGTGGCAAGATTTTACCTTCTGTTCTGATCATGCCCTGTTACAGTGGCTCCACCGCATGACAGATGCCAGTGCTCAGATCGCTTCATGATGTCTGGTTTCACAGCTGTTTAATTTCAAAGCGACCCATAGGCCGGGGTCAGCGATGGCAGTTGCTGGCATGCTCTCCTGTGGACTTATTGTGTGCCGAAATAAAATACAGATTGACTCTCTGCAGTGTTGTTAAGACTGTACTTTGCTACATACTGTGTCCCACAATAGCAAGAACTTCCTGTACTGTAGCAATCATGTTGGAAAAGAATTGTTTAGAAAGTTTCAATTGTATTCTCTTTGCCTTGAAGTGCAAGGAATGATCTGGCAACCAGCTGAGACACAAGCTCAGCACATTACACCTATTCATTATTACTTAACAGCATTTGATTATCTGCAGTGGATTTTATAGTAAAGATGCAGCATGTATGCATGATTGTTAGATGCTGTGTTTACCTCTGCATGAAGGTGCAGTCTGTTGTCCTGTGTAACCAAACAGTAAAGAAATGCCCCTGACTCTCAAGGTTAAAAGTTACATTCCCATCGCAGCCCCTCATACTAAATGCATGAACATGGTTTGACTTGGGCAATCCCCACAGTGGCTTCTGTTATGTCGGCCAAGTATCCTCTTCACAATGTGCTTAGCAGTAGGTTTTGTTTGGTGTTAACTCTTGACCTATCCCTTATTATATTGTGTGTTTATGATGTTGCTCACGTTATGTGAATCTACATAATTGCCAGTTAATGAGTTTGTCATTGCCAAGGTTGTGAGTGTGTGTGTGTGTGTGCGAGCGTGTTGCACATGTGTGGCAGTTATTCGATAACATTGTTGACGATCATGATGCAGCTGACACCAGTCTCTCTGGAGGGCCTTTCCTCTGCCTCTCTATACTCTTTCCTTGTCTTTCCTACTCCCTCTCTTATCCTCCCTTCTGCCTCTCCTCTGTGATCCTGTCCTCCCCCGCTACTCTGCTCTTCTCCCACTCTTTTCTCCTTTTCCTCTGTCATTTCTACTACCCTCCACTCTCCTCCACTCTCCTCTCCTCTCCTCTCCTCTCCTCTCCTCTCATTCTGCACTCCTCCTTTCTTCCCCTCCCCAGGTGACAGGGTGATGGATTAAGCCCAAATAAACTCGTTCATCTTTCAATTAGACCCAGTGTTGAGGAGGTGCCAGCCATTATGAAGCTGTCTGGAAGACTGGGAGGGAGGGAGGGAGGGAGGGAGTGATGGAGAGAAGGAAAGAAAAAAGAGTGAGAGAGAGAGAGAGAGAGAGAGAGAGAGTGAGTCATGGTATTAGTGCGAGAGGCAGAGAGGCAGAGAGGCAGAGAGACGTGTGTGCGAGAAGGGAGAGAAAGAGAGACAGAGTGGTAAAGGAAGCCAGAGAGAGAGAGAGAGAGAGAGAGCGAGACAAAGAGAGTGTGTGTGGGGGCGCAAACTCGTGTGAGTGTATTGGTTGAGAGAGCAGATCCAACTATTAAAACATCCCTCCTGCACTGCCATCAGAACAGAACTCCCATGCCTGGCCGCCCACCCACGGTCTAGCTCCTCACGTCATCACCAGCCCAGCTCGCACTTTTACGCAACGTTGCTTTTCACTGATTTCTTTCTTTTTTTTTTTTCTTTTTTTTTCTTTATTGTTGTCGCAATTTCTTATGAGTCTGGTGAATTTGTTCTGAGTGGCTTAGTCACGGAATTGGAGTGCTGTGTGGAGTCTCTCGCTTTGTGTGTGTGTGTGTGTGTGTGTGGGAAGGCCTACGCATATGCATGTGGGGGTGAAGGTGAGTCTAGGTATTTGTGTGTGAATATGTGTGTACGCGAGGGTGTGAATGTAGTCTATGTGTATTCATTATTGTGTATACATATAGGCCTATGCATTTGCGTGTGTATGCATATATCTGTGAGAGAGAGAGAGAGAGATGACAATGGGGTATGTGGAGGCTTCATCTGTTATAACTTAGTACGCTCGCCTTCATTCTCTCCCAGAAACCAGTGCCGAGCTCTTGGCATATTTTCATCTTTTTCCGTTTTACTTTTTCTTCGTCTTCTTCAAGGGAATATTATGTACTGTAGGCACACAGGGGCGAGTTCTAATGAATTTGAATGAGCGTCTCAATTTATTTTCCATGTTTTATTTATTTTTCCAGGGTTTGGGGAGTAAATTGAATCGACGGCGGTGATGCGTGCACTAGTCAGGAGCAATATAGGGACCTGCTGTTCTGATTAAGTTCCTGTTATGGAGCCGTTCATTATTGATTTCATTTCTCCTCACTTCTCCTCCCGCTCGCATTCGCATTCCCCCCCATATCTCATTCTTCTCAGCGGGTCTCTCCCTCTCTTTCTCCTTGCCTCTCATTCTTTCCCCTCTCCTCCGCAGTGAGTTCTCATTTAAAAGCAGCAAGTTGTTATTATAAAGCCCCCAGTTTTATTTCCAACTTAATCCTGAATTATTCTTTGCTTCTAATCCCGCTCTGTTTTGCTGGTTTTGGGAGGCTGCTTTGATGTAGCCAACAACTTTCGTGGATCATGTCGTCTGGTTGTTTCACTCCCCCTGATAAGTGGACTTGACACCAAGCATGGTTTGTATTCAATATATTTACCAACCAGTTAGACACAGAGCTCAAGCTTTGAGCATGATACTATATATGGTGAAACAGTAGATAATCAGATCTCTGGTTTCTAGACCACGCTGTTAAGAGAGTCGTGCTTAAACAATGATCATTTGCCTAATGTGCAATTTCATGCCTCCTGAATTACAATCACTTATACTGTCAATAAAAAAAGCCGAGGATGGGGGCGTCCTGGTGGCTCAGTGGTCTAAGGCACGTACCATAGTCGCAATGTCCTGGGTTCGGGTCCGGTCCGGGACCTTTGTAGCACGTCATCCCCCTCTTTCTCCAAGTCTTTCCTGTCTCTTTGCTTTTCTACTATCTAATAAAAGGCAAAAATGCCGCCCCCCCCCCCCCCCCCCCAAAAAAAAAAAAAAAAAAAGATTTTGGATTAAGAATCTTACAGTTTAAATTCTGTAATCCATGTGCAGTATCTCTTATGTTAATGGAAAGTAGAATGAGAGTGCTGGATGAGACAAATGAATTTCTCTATTCATTTTATACACATGACCTCATCTGAGTGGACGATTCATTGTAAATCCCTGATAAATCCTTTGAATGTTTATACAGTCTGCTCTTAACAGCTGTGGTCAGACTTGCAGTTAGTTTGGCCTGTTTTCAGTGGCACTCATGTTAAAGGAACTACATCAAGTTTTTGGGAGTTTGGCCCATTGGTCACCTTACCCAATATGTGAAGAGAGGGTTGGCACCAAAATCATCTCTGTGTGTCCAGTAGGTAGTTCTGTCCGATGCGTATGCTAACACAACAAAGTCTTCTGCCTCTGAAAGTGCATTTTACCAATCCCCTAAACAAGCCTGGCCAGTTTAGATGTGTGTTATTAAAATTAACTACCAGAGCTGATAAAAGTTCCCATTTTCTAATTTTTAGTATAATGCTAATCGCTCAACACATATGCACATCGGACAGAACTATCTGCCAGAGACACAGAGATGATTTTAGTGACAATCCTCACTAAATCCTCACTAAGTCACTATTAGGTAAGGTGACCAATGGGCCAAACAAGTCTACAAGCAAGTCAAAAAATGGGTAAACTCACCAATGTAGCCCCATTGCTCCTGGAATATAACTCCTATGCCAGCTGATTTTGAAAATGCTCTGTCACACTGGTGATATTATGGAGGGCAGTATCACATATTTGTAGCCGACACTTGCAGAGAGGGGGACGTGCTGACATGGTGCCTATAGCACCGCCCGGCCCGACTCTTTCTATGAATGGCTCTAGTGATGAGATAATGATGCCATTCTAATGACGCGCATGACCTTCTCTCTCTATTACTGAGAGTCTTGGGGCAAAAATACATGAACTTGGATTTTATGTCTCTGTGTTGCAGCCCATTGAGGGTTTGAGGCAGTACGAGACTGTAGGCTAACGTGCGCATTCTGAACAGACTCAGAATGTGCATTGATTTTAATGTTTTTATATTGAAGAGCTCTAATAGTAGAAGGTTGGGAGCGCTCGGGGAATACAGAGGTCAAGGTCTTAAGCCTTGTTTGGAGGAGGGAATACCAGTGAATTTGATATGTTGCTGCTATTCCTTCATTTCAGTTTGGCCTGTATCAGTGAACATTCACTGCTTTTGCCGACAGCCGAAAATGAAAGAGAAAACTTTCCACACACCTTACGTGTGATTCACAGAAATGCAAAAGATGACCAAGACAAAGCAAGGAATGTGTTGGCTTATAGTCAACTGGGCTCATTTACATCTTACAGTTCAAACAAATATTTTAGAAATCCACAACATCTGCCATTTCCTCTGGATTATTCATCATGGGATTATTATTATTCAGTATGAGATCACAGACGAGAATGACGGTTCTCTGTTGTGTAACACTGGAAAACACTGGTCACATTCACAAGGACTGATAGAGCCGTCCTGTCCTAAACCATTTTAAAAGACATAGGTGGATTCTCAAGTGAAATGTTATTCTGCTTTAAGGAGTCTGCTGTGGAGGATTATGGAGACCAGCTCAACTGAAACACTGGCAGGTTGGCAGCTGTGTTGAGACTGGCTTGTGGTTTAGGAGGCGGACTGAAGGCTGCTGTCTGCTGGTGCTGCTGTGACTAACTTCCTATAACCTGACCTCTCCGTGAGTCAAGAGCCACCTCACCGAGAGAGAATGTAACGGCAGGTTCCACGGAAAAACGAAGAGGAAAACCTGTTGTTTTAACGAGTGTCTGGCCTTCTTGACTAGCTGGCTGGCTGGCTTTCTGGCAGTGTGGGTGGCACACTGGCTCACATGCAGGCCGACTAGCATGTTGGAGGTTTTTTTCCTGGCTAATTTTCTGACTGGCTGGGCTCCTTGCTGACTAGTTTTTTTTTTTTTTTTCATCTGTTTGGCGAGCTGCTTTACTTTCTGGCTGGCTTCCCCCGGCTAAATGTGTGGTTGGATAATATGAATTCTGACTTTGGCTTATTTTCACTGCATTATACGCTATACGTGCTTCACATCATTTCAGTACAAATCAGCCTGATGTATGCGTTTACATAGTTCAGCACATCTGAGAAAAGAACCGAAGATTATATTTATATACATTTTTGAGCTAATCTGTAAAGTCGTGTCCCAAGTTTTAGTTTTGTCTGGCACCCTGCCTCTGTCTGACTTATAAAGTAACCACTCTGTCTAAATTCTGGCCTTCTTAACCCAAACTGTGAGAGAATTGAGAGCGACCTGCTGAAACATCTGCGCTCTTGGCTGGGAATGAATGACTACAGATAGACTGGGATTAAGGAGCCTGGATGTGAAGTCTGGGGTGGGGTGGTGGAGACCAAATTTGGCCGGGGCCTGGGGTTGTGAGTCGGGACTAAGGGATAGGGTGGGGTTGGGGGGTTGGTGAGGGAGTAGAGTTGGGTCGAGGGAGGACTGAGGTTGGGTGAGTGGAGGACTGAGGCAACTGGGGTCGAGAAGGCAAGGGTTTTGGCGTGGATGTCATGGGCCGGGACGGGCGCGGCTGGGGTGAGAGACTGGGGTTGAGACTGGGACTGGGGGCGTTGTGGTCCAGGGTGGGGGAGACTGCACCACAACTAATGTATCACTTAAAAAAAAAAAAATCCAAGTCATCCAGCTGTACTGGGTATTTCTGGCCCAGACAATGAATGCAGCTTTCATGGACTTCAAATTCACGACATAAAATGCCGAACGCAACGGATTACTTAGAAACTTACGCTAAAACAATGTTTTCACAGTGTGGGATTTGGTGTTAGGCAAGCTAGGAATTAGGTGGGGAAGATGGGGAAGAGAGAGGACTTGTGTGCCTATGATGTGGAGACTGAGGCTAAGCATGGCTCTTGGGCTGGTTTAGGGCTATGAATTGAGGTTTGCAGAAGCCGGGTTGTGTTTTTTTTTTTTTCTGGGCCGCATTGGGAGGCTGGTGTTACGAATGCCTGCATTATGGCCGGGATAGCTGAGGCTGTAGTGGATAGATAGATGGATTATAGATAGTTTGGAGTACAATGGACTACGGACTGAGCTGGAACAAGAGAGAGGAGCTGGCTTTCAGGCTGGGAAGCTGGTGGAGCGGGCGATGGGAGGGGTAGGATGAGGGTCATTTCATGCTACTTTGGCAGTTCACAGAGTGAATCAGGGCTGGATATGAGTAAGGGTCTCTCTTTCTCTCTCTCCCTCTCTCTCTCTCTCTCGCACACACACACACACACACACACACACACACACACTGACATACGCAAACTCCTTTCATACTAAGCCAGCTATGCTTCCAGCTCTGGGAGACTTTTGGGAAGATGATATTTCGGACGATACGGAGCATGAGATGACTCAGCCGCAGGAATCCCAGAAAACCCACAGTGGCTGGCTGGACTACATAGAGAGAGAGAGAGAGAGAGAGAGAGAGAGAGAGAGAGAGAAGAGAGGGGGAGAGAGAGAGAGATGAAAAAACAAGGAGAAGTAAAGGAGAAAGGGAGTCATGGGAATGTGTCATCGGAAATAATGATTCTTGTGAGTGTGAGTGCAGTTTGTCAGAATACTATCATCGTGACCTTTGTTCTTAGAATGAGCGTCCTTAGATCCCCATTAGCAACACATTACTGTAATTATCCCTTAGCAGTCATTGATGAACAACAAATAAATGATTAACAACCAAAAAACAACTCATACCTAATGATAATTGGTGACAAATAACTTAAGATCTGTCTCATTTTGACTAAGTAAGTTCAAATGCATTTCATTTCAGCAAAACCTTGCATGTTAAAAGAAATGAAGCTCTGCAATTGGAACAAAAAAGTCCTTATGCAGTTGTTTTGAGGTAAAGGCTCAAAGCCAAAAGAAACATTAGCTTCAATGAATATTTCATTAGCTATCATGACTAACCATGATAATTGTCTACAGACAAATTCCACGAATGCAACAGCTGAAAAGTGTCCCCGCCTGAGGTTTGAGATGTGAGATTACAATTTATAATTTAGACATTTAGCAGACGCTCCCATGCAGACCGACTCACAAGAAGTGCAACAGTAAAATACGCAAACATTCCTCCTCAAATATCAATAGGGTAAGTAGCCAGATAGTTCAGAGTGCTATAACATTAATCAAGAAAAGTAAAGTAAGAACAGATGTTTGCTCTCAGTGCACCTGGTCTTATGGTTGTTATATCTCATTATAGTTAGATCAGTTACCGATTTTTAATGCTTCTATAAAGTTTTGGTAGTGGTGTATACAGCGGTTGCTATTGTACCTGCATCTGTACTGAGAGGACTGCATAATCTTCCAAAGAATTCTTTAAGAGGGTGGAGCAGTACTGCAGCAGAAGGGCAGCAAGCATGTAAAATGAGGAAAAGCAGGTTTTCCACATTGGATAAAGCATGATATTTTACCTTTGTCTCTCTGTCTCTATCAGTAAACTATTACTACATTGATTTTGAGACATTTGTACCATAAACAAGACCATCAGCACGAAGATTGGCAGCCTCGCCACTGCATTCCACATTGTGTGCTATCAGGTCGGATTTCGCAGGAAATCTGTGGGATTGCTTTATGACACAAGAGAGAAAGAGGGTGCTGTTCCTCCAGTGCAAACGGAGCTGAAGCTTTCAGAGTTTCAAATGCAATGGATGGTGGAACAAGCAATGCTAGGGGAGGGGGAGGGACGTAACAACCAGTCGTCTCCACCATGGTCTCATTTGTTTACGGTAATTATACCAAGGTAGCACAATTCATTTGATAATGATATATTGATGTTTTAAAATCCTACACGTATCACCTTTAACTCTCTCTCTCTCTCTCTCTCTCTCTCTCTCTCTCTCTCTAGCGTAAAATATAGTATTAGTGGGGTCTGTACTGTGCCTCTGCTGGGGTATTCTCTCTGTTGTCCTGCCAAGCTGACATGAGTGGTCCAGAGACAGGCCTGGGATCAGCTTGAGGCTGAGGTCCAGCATATATCCTCCACCAGCGGGCAGAGGCAGCTGGAAGGAAGTGGAGGGTCAGGGAGAGGAAGTAATATCGCTCTGCCTTCACAGGGAGCCCAGCTAAAGCCAGGGCTCTTCACAAGCTCTGCGCATGGTGCTGCTGGCTGGCTGGGTGGGTACCCACTGGTTTTCAATTGGTTCTGTCAATAGAAATGAATAGGAATGTCATTTCTATCTAATTGCTGTTGTGGTATCTGAACTCCAAAGCAAGTAAACTGCATGAAGTTCCTCCAAAGTATATAGTTGTGGTTTGTAAAGTGTCACATTTCTGTTTTCTATTTTCCCATGTAACTAAATACTACTCCTTCACACGCCAGAAAGGAAAACAGAGACAGGCTCAAATGATTAGGAAGCACTTAACTATAACTGAGGACAATAAACCTGTAAAGTTTAATGCAGTAGGACAGCTTTCATTTCATTCACAGCAGTAGAACTGGGAGCAAACCCAGTGCACTTACTTTTCTTCTGTCTTGTTGGTGCTGCGTTGACCTAGTTTAATCTCATATCAAGAGAAGGCCCACACTCTCAAATCCAGATTAAAAAGTCTGGTTTGCTTGACAGACGTTCCACCCATGAGGACTTCATCAGTGTCAGTTTGAAGACACAGGAAACAGTAATCCATTTAAATAGTCCCACAAAACAACAGGGATGGGACAATATGCTTACCTCACGATAATATGCGATATGAGGTTCCTGATTCAATACGTAAAAGTTCAATGACAACAAAGTCTGACTGTGCAGAATTAGGTTTATTTCTGAGACACAAATCTGTCTAGCAATTGTAAACAACGGTTTAAAAATGTCATTACAAAGTGCAAATAATATAATTTGGATGGTGAGTTTGTGAAATTGTGATGGGCAAGCCGTCTCATTTGTGATTACTACAGCAGAATAAAATGGAGCTAATATCGCAAATCATTTTTCTGCGTATCATCGCTTTTGCATTGCGATATATTGAATTGTGATATATTGTGCCGTCCCTAGAAAACAATGTTCATGTATAAATGCAAGAAAAACATGTACAAAAGTTTATGTATAAAATATTTACAGTTTATGTACAATTACAAACCCACTGTATGAGTGGCAAGCGCCATTTGTAACCTTAGCAAATCAACATCATCATTTTAGAGGAAGGGAGATAATTCAAAGTCCTCATTCAGACTACGAGGACTGGTGTTTAGGGTAAATATCCAAAATGTCTCCCTTTTCAGTATCTGTTTGTTGGGGTCACCACCCATTCTTTCCATCCTAACCTGTTCTGTCAAGCAAACCAGACTTTTTTCCATTTGAGATTGCAGCCTTCTCTTCTCCTGATGTGAGATTTCACTGACAGCAGAAATCTCGTTATATCAGAAACACTGGCTGCGATGTAGAAGTTCGATATAAAGGACCATTGACTAACTGGAAAAAGTCAATAAATCTGTAAAGTTCTGATGCAACAGGGCATTTTATATTTCATCCACGAGGAATAGCCTCACCCATAATGGCACCGGCAGTGATATAGAAGTGAGATATATTGCAGCATCAACACTGGCTCTTGTGTCAGTCTGGCTGTTAAAGAGAGAGAGAGAGAGAGAGAGAGAGAGAGGAGTAGAAAAGTGCTGACTCACCGTTGAGCGGCTGGTATCATGTACCTTCCAAACTTTCGCAGTGTTGCAGTGACCTTGAGTGGAGCGAGCGAGCGAGGAAAACGGAGGAGAGGAAGAAAGAGAGACCCCTCCAGCCTGCTTCTCGACAGATGATCTGTCAACCCCCCGCTGTTCCCCAGACTCCTGGTACATGCACACACACACACACACACACACACACACACACACACACACACACACACACACACACACACACACACACACCTCTCACCAGCCACCTACTCCTGCAGTACAGCTGAATGTCTCAGAGAGCGGTAGTTGGCGGAGGGGACGCGCATACCCTCCTCCTCTCCCTCTCTTCCTTTTTCCGACTCCATTCATCATACCCAACACACATCTCTATCTTTCTGCCTTTCTCCCTCATGCATTATCTCTTTCCTCTCTCTATCTTTCGCACCCCCCCCCCCCCCCCACCCCCACTCTCTCCTCTCTCACTCATTCTCTTTCCCCCGACTCCCTCGCTCTTTGTTTCTCCCTTTCTCCTCAATTTATCATGGGCTTTATTTCGCTTTTGCAGAGCCTAAATCTCCCGAGTTAGCCGGTGGAGGGGAGGGAGGGAGGGAGGGAGAAGGACAGCTTAACCAGTGAAAAATGGACACTGTGGAGAACACACACTGGTCCGTAATCAAGTGGAGTGCAAGCTTGAACGAGCTTGATTGCTTGTGAATTGTCGCAACGAACGTATAGAACAAGACTCGCCGTGAATGGCTGTAGTTTGCTAATCAGAAATTGCAAACTATTCATTAGCTCACTCACTATTCATTAGGACGCGTGCTCCTGTTGTTTTCCTGTTTGCGCTTGTCTGACACACACACACACACACACACACACCAGTGTTGGTCCAGCGGGTGAGGCAGAGTAGTGGTGTCGAGGTCTTGTCATGTCACAGTCTTGCCAAGCGGTTGCCTCAGAGGTCTCCTGGGATTTTCCACAGTACAACCACCTCTCTGTCTTCTGATCTACACACACACACACACACACACACACACTTCGGTACAGACATACAACCACATCCGCAGATCACAGACATACTCCCCCTCCCGTATACACAGTAATAATATAATAGGAAATAAATAATACCAAACATACATACAGACGACTGCAACGACAACATTCCACCGAGTTAAAGGAGCACCAACGCACTCCAGTAACCTTTCCAGTAACTTTAGTTGGATCATGAATGCACCAGCTGTCCCATGAGGGTTTTCATTTTACAGGGGAAACAGATACAGCAGTTAACGAGCAGCAGTTGAGTATCTGTCGTCTCTTGAGTGGGCAGAGTGCAGAGTGAGTCAGTGGGCTGACATTAGTCGGTAATCCTGGAAAGTGCGCAGATGCATCTCAAAGACTCGAGATGAGTCATCTCTGACATCAAAGATCATAATAGCACTTACTGAGTCAATTACCACATTTGGATGGGACTAACTTCCATGGAAGTTAGCTGCGGCGGAACAAACCGAAGCGAGCAGGCGTGGGCGCGGGGACGGAGCGGGAAAGGGAGCGACGGGGGTGTCGTAGTAAAAAGGGAGCGACAGAAACAATGGGAGGAGATGTGTGAGAGGGCCGGACCGAGAGAGTGACCGTAGTGTTCGGAGGAGGAGACGCCAGCTCCGCCATGTGCGATCGCTTAGACCGTTACTTCTTTAACCCGTCTCCCCTCCGTCTTTCTGCCAACTTCGATTCCCTGCTATGTGACGGTTGGATTTATAGACGTGTCCGCCCCCCCCCCCCACCCCCCCCGCTGAGCCACCAGAGGAGGTGGAGCAGCACAGATGTGATGAAGCGCGGTCCAGAATCCAAGAGCTGCAGTCTGAGCGTGCCGATCGGTGCCAAAAGAGCGGCGGGGGTGTGGGTGGGGTGATGATGAGGTGGAGCTGGCTGGGGGCGGTGAGCCGTCTTGAGGTGGACCGGATTCAATTGAACATCTGCGGCGGGAGGTCATGCCGGTCCGTCCCTCCGTCTGTCCATCAAACACAATATCTCAGACGCCACCGGTCCGATTCTGACAAAACGCGGAGGGATGATGCAGCTTCGCACTGTGTTCAGCATGTAGAAGAATTACACTGGTTGGCCTCATGGGGGCGCTATAATTAGAGGTGAAAATGTTGATCTCAATCGTGGTATCTCAGACCGCCAGTGTTGGGGGTAACGAGTTACTCTGTAGAGTACTCAGATTACTTTTTTGTTGGTTAAACTTTGAGTTAGCGCAAATTAAAAAGAAAGAAAAGGAAAGTATCACGCTACGGTGGAGGCTTGTAGGTCTCGGTCTCTGTCAATTCACAACAGTAAACTTCACAACTTGGAAATATTCACATTCCTTTGAACCTGATCGAGGGAGATCAAGAGAACATTATTGTTAACTGTTCACTATCATAACCTTTCACTATCGTACTGAAGATGTGAATTGAAAGCACTTGCCAGTTTGTTATGAGCGGGATCTGCTGTTTATTTCGAGACCAGACATGATCAATTAAGACTACTAGTTTACCATATTGGTACCCAAATAAATGAAAGCTTGTTGTTTTCTTTAGATAACAGTAGATTGTGTACTCAGTGATGATTTCTATACCATAAGAGTGAGGACATCACCAGAAGACATACTTTATGTTTTTCAGTGGGTAACTTGAAAGTTTTTAAAGCTTTTAAAGAAGACTAACTTAGTAACGAACTAGTAACTTACTTAGAGTAAGTAACAAAGTAAAGTAGTTAGTTTATATGAATATATACAATTACAGGTGAAAATTTTAAACTCGAATGTGATCTCTGAGGCCATAACTGTTATACTATCTGTCTGATTTTGCTGAAACTTGGACGGATGACGCATCTTGTTACTCATTGGCCCAAGGGATGCCTGCATCATTCATGAGAGATGACGTGTTTCACTTGTTAAGTCCTGTATTCCATGTAAGCCCTGTATGTCCTGTGTATTTAAAATATTTAATATCTGTTAAATAAATACATGTACAAGATATGACGCGTTTTATCTGTACCCGAGAGAGGAGTGCGCTGATTGATTATGCGTCATGCCTCGATGGCTCTCACACATACCGCTTAGAAACTTGATTTTGCAGCAAATCGAGCCCGAGAAATACCAACATGCACCAAACGAAAGCATGGCACAATCACGCATACTGTTTTTAACCACAATAGTGATTTCATTCTTAGTTTCTCACTGATATAGACATGAGAAATGCATGAAATATATTAATGAGAAAATCCCGCACAAAGCATCTCGGACAACTGCTGTACTTGTCTGACAAAACAAAAGCCGTAGCTGTAGCTTAATGAAGCGTTTCATTTCCATCATCGTCTCGACAGCGCCACAGGATTTCAATGTATCTTATTATTTGATGTATGTGAAGTGCAGCGGAGCGCCGTATCTACATAATTTTAGATAGGAGACTCTGAAGCGGCGTCTCAGTGTTCAGAATGGTCTGGTAATGAGAGTCACAATTTTCCTCTGCTGTGTGTGTCTGTGTGTGTGTGTGTGCATGTGTGTGTGTGTGTGTGTGTGTGTGTGTGAATGCTCTGTGTGCGGAACAAAGATAATTGAATGTAAGTGCTGCCTATCAACTGTGGTCGCATTTCTCTGTGGTATTGAAACCTACGGAGATTTGAAAACTCATTTAGCCGTGCCACTTCAAAGAAAAGAAAATATTATGTAAAAGCTATGGTGGAAGTGCAGACACCCCCCCCCCTCTCCCCTCTCCCCTCTCCCCTCCTCCACTGCTGCGGTGAAAAGTGTACAAAAGACCTGGTGTGTGGAAAATGAATTAGGGCTGCTGTTTCACTGCATTTTCTCTGCGCTGTAATGGTGTAATGTGTGTGTACGTGTGTGTGTGTGTGCCTGTGCGCTGGTATGCATCCGTCTGATCTTTCTCTATGTTATGTGCACATGTGTGTTCACACTAATTAGAGTGTCCATTGGGAAGAAAACAGGTAGCAGTTGGCTGTCTGGGAACATGAAAGGCATTAGAGCAGTCCAGTGTTTCGTCCCTGGTGTGTTACTCTGTGGCTCCGCTGGCTTCCACAGTGGAAGCTCGACAAGAAGCGGGGAAAAACAAAAGGGCCGCTAACGGTGTTTCATGAGCTCCGTTTCACAACAACCGCACAGCGGAAGCCTCGCGGAGATAATTGCAGCCGGGTCAGGACGGGGGTTGCAGTGCAGAGAGCTGCAGAGGGCAGGCGGTCAGGGTGTGTGCGCTTAATTAGGGTGGACACACACCATCGCGTTTTCACATGATTTAGCTCAAATGAAATATATATGGGGGTGGAAAATGATGGCAATTAGTTTAAGTAATTTTAGAATATCCAGTCAACAATGTCCAGTTCAAGGCCAAAGATGGCTCTCACAAACTGAACTTATGCTGTAGATGAAACGAAACAAGGAAGCTAAACAATAAAGCTACAAGACACTCACAATTAGAAAATGTCTTACAAAAGATATGTGTGAATTATGCAAGAGGGCCAGCAAACATAATGAGTTGCCAGACTTGAGACAGATTTAATTAACTTGAAAGGAAAAGATTGATGCAGTGATTAAATTACGTTTTCATGAGGTAAATAAGATTTTTTTTTTTTTTTTTTTTTACATTGATTTTCTGGTATCAGCACACCTGAGGTATGCAAGGTTGGTAAATTTACTCGTAATTTAAAAAGGTAGTTTACAGATTACTGATTTAATAGCAGGTTAAATATAATCTGGTTGTTTTCAGATACTTTTGGATTACTTTGCCTTTCAAAACCTATAGCATATGCAGTCCAATAATGTTGCACCTTACACAGTGATTTGATTAGATTTATCATCTACTACCATAAGGTGTACAATTATGTTTCTATCCATGATCTTGCAGTGTAACTCTCCTTTCAAAACATGTTTATGGAAAATCCAACAGGGGACTGTCCTTGTATCTGTAAACTAATTGTTGTGTATTTCACTCAGAGATGTGACCAAGTCAACTTTGCTCGAGTCCCAAGTCAGTCTCAAATCTTGAGGCACAAGTGTCAAGTCAAGTCCCAAGTCTAAATGTAGATCACAAAGTCAAGTCCAAGTCATTAATGTCTGGTCTCAAGTCTAAATGTAGAACAGCAAGTCAAGTCAGAACAAATCAAGTCCAGTATCAATTTAATATCTTAAAGAAAAGTAAATATCTAGGACTTTTCAATGCAATATGGTTTTAATAGGATAAAAACTTGGTAAGAGCATCATGAGTTTGATTTCTATAATCAGTTTCAACTTCAAATTCAGAAAACAGAATTTAAATTCAGTCGTCTGCTGGAACAGATCTCATCACTTTCAATCTAAGTCATTTACACAAACACAAGATCTGTGGTCAAGACTTTAGAAACCTTTTCAAGTTAAAGTCAAGTCCCAAGTCACCAGAACCCAAGTCAAGTCAAGTCTCAAGTCTTCTCTTCATGCATCAAGTCAATTCAAACTGTGACTCTAGTCCAACTCGTGTGACTTGTGTCCCCACCTCTGAACTGTGTCTGTGATCAATTAGTTACCGGTTTTCAAAATCAGCTTATTTCAATTCATTTCATGTACCCTGTTAATGTGTCACAGAATCTCTATTAAGCGATTCATTTTAGTTAATTGTCTCTCAGAACAATCCTTTCTCCCTTTTCAGTCATTGTATTGTTTCTGTGTCCTTGTCACTTTGTACAGCTAGAGGTTTTGTGCCGGTACAGCCAGTCATTATCACTGACCTCAATACAGTCCTTCATACATGAGTTCATTTAAAAGTTTAAAATAGCGCGGGAAAATTGAGTGAAAATTAATATGTGAAACAATGAATTAAATGGCTCCCTTTCTGACACTTTATATAGTTGATACTGTGTATAAAAGTTGATGGATGAATAATAACATGGCGTGCTTGCCCCAAGAACTTTTATAATTAAAATGGAAGGGATCATATTTCTTCATCCTAACATGGCAGAAGTGGCTCAGGGGGACAACTCTAAGTCCCAAGTCTAATTAAACAAAGAACCTATTCATATTATGGCATGAAATATTTATTATGTATCCTAGATACACATTCTCCAGATTTCACCTCTCGGTATGTCTTGTGAGAAACTCCAGAGCTCAAGATCCTCTCCGTTATACCTGTCTGCCCTCCCTGCACTGTTCTCTTCTGTTCTCATATCAGTGTATCAGTTTTTGAAAATCTATAGAAAAATTATAGAAAAATGTTCCTTTCCTCTTCAGTTTACGGCATGCATCTGACACATCACACCTCCTTGAATCAAGAGTTCTGTCATTTAATTTGAGAGTAAGTTTTTTTATTTTTATTTATTTTATTTATTTTTTATTTTTCTTTAGCTTTCTCTGACAGCGTTCCCCCATTTGTTAAGCATTCAGCTTTGGGATCGGGCCTCTGAACAATAAGCCCCGGGGGAACAGCCATAAAACAGATTATTTTCCAAAACGCTTCCTCCCGTAATCAATAATCGCTGACTCAGTGCGGAGGCCCGCGCGAAATCGGCCTGTAAGTGGGATGTCGCTTCCTTGTTGCATATTAAAACGGGGCGATTAAACACCACAGCAGGACAAGGACAGTATAACTTAACGGCGGTGTTTTACTGCGGTTGTTAGGTCCCTGCCTCGGCCCCCGGTGTACAATCTCCTCACATTCAGCAACGGGGACGGCGAGGGAGGTGAAATATTGTTTCCGCTGATCTTTCTGCTAAAGTTAACAAGGGCAATGCGTGACATATTTTGTGTTAACAAGGG
The DNA here is from genome assembly GCF_046629955.1 of Centroberyx affinis. Classification (NCBI taxonomy): domain Eukaryota; kingdom Metazoa; phylum Chordata; class Actinopteri; order Beryciformes; family Berycidae; genus Centroberyx; species Centroberyx affinis. The sequence goes on along the minus strand of NW_027281502.1, from coordinate 16,703 downwards.
GGAATGCTGTCCTCCCCCCCCCCCCCCCCTCCCTACTCAAATTGCCCCCTCTCCTTTTAAAGGCGCCGGGGTATGAAGCGGAAGCCGTCGCCGTGAGGAATGAAGGCCATTGAGTTAAGCTTGTTGAGTTTAATGGAGCAGGGAGGCTATAGTAGAAGTAATGGCTGGATGTGAGCTTAGCTACACCCTGTCAGGTACCAAGCACTGAGGGAGGGAGGGAGGGAGGGAGGGGAAGGTTATCGTCACTGTCCTGCTACTTGCTCTCGTTGACGCCCATTCATTTCTTTAAAATTCAGTAGTATATTTTCAATGATTTGGCTTGGTTCCACTGTTTGTGATATAGTTTTTACATGTTGCAGACAATGTAAAGTGTCAGTTATAACAACAAAAAAAGCAAGAAAAAAGACAAAATTGGCATATGTGTAAAAGCATTCTGCAGAAAGATCATATATGGACTATTTTAGCTGATTACTACCGTTGCCCCAATAGCAATGTTAGATCTAAAGGTTGCTAGAGTCTCGGTGGAGGTCAAGCTGCAATACTCATCATTAGTTGCTGATTTCAAAACCCAATCCATAATCCACCTGAAAACAAAAATGGTCGCCCCACAGGCTATTAAGAGCAGATTGGAGAGGAGAAGTGCCAAATGATGACATTCGGCTGTCCCATTATGGTAATGTCAGCTAGATGTTGCCTTTAGTCACCAGTGGTTTATGTCTGTGTGATGGTGATACGAGGCAGGTGTTGCAGTTGTTAATGGGTGGTTTTATGTCGGGTGTAGTTTGTCCTAGAGGTTGAGCTGCAATTCTCGTGATGGATTGTACGGCGGACCTGTCCGTGTACGCATAATGATCACAATGAAAGGCGTGATTGAAACAGAGATGACTGTTCCGCTTTCCTTGTTTCAGCTCTCCTCATTTTTTCTCCTCCTCTCCTCTCCTCTCCTCTCCTCTCCTCCTCCTCTCCTCTGCCAGATGGCTGCTCCTTAATCAAACTCTCTTACCTCAGAGAGGTAAACACATTACGCTGCCCTGATTACACTGACTTGGCGAAGCATACCGCATGAATGTGTGTGTGTGTGTGTGTGTGTGTGTGTGCGGGCGCGCGCTTTGCACGTGTGTGACAGAGAGTGCATGCGTATGTGTGTGTATGAGAGAAATAGATGGAATGGGTTGGGGTGGGGCTTTTAAAAGTCAGTGGAGCGGGGTATGCTCATGGGCACCCTTACATTCTTATTAAGAGCTGCTCCATCTAGGAGGGACACACACACACACACATACACACAACACCGAGGCAGAAATGATCACTCAGCATATAGAGAATCGCTCGTTCTCCTAATCCCTCATTCTCGGACAGTAAACAATCCCCTCGGCCCGCCGTAGCTATGGAAACACTTGCTGCCGCAGGCCCCTCGTATGGCTGCGCTGGTCTGCTCCGCACTGTGGTACACTATAGTTATCCCTGCCAAGCATCCAGGCGGGTAGACTGCTGTCATACATTCCTGCAGAAAAAAAAAAAAAAAACCCCATAAAGACTCCTGTCATACAATCCGGCAGATCTATAAGCCCCGGGGCCCTCGGTGTCACACGGTAATGTATGTCTAGCTGTGAAAACACACGAGTTAGAGAGCGAGCCATGTAACCGGCCTTGGCAGGGGGAACAAAGCCGGAGCGGAGCCGCGGCGCTAATAGTCTGGCAACCCGATAGCGTCGGAAGGCAGAACAGAGCGGGCTTTTCACAGCGCCGGGGCTGACGGAGTGCCGAGTGGCTGCGGTGTGGCTCCGCGAAGAAACTCTCGGGCCTCTGGAAAGTCTAAAGGGGGGGGGGGGGGGGGGAGAAGTGGGACTGTTACATGCTGTCGAGTTATAATAACAGAGTCCTTACAGCGTTCGAACTTAAGCTGATTTAGTTTTATTGACCTCAGTGTTTCGGGGCAGGGCGTGCGTTCTGAAAGGAGAAGGGGGGGGGGGGGGGGGTGATTTAGGCGCTGAGTGATTGCGCCGTGGGTTCGGCAAAATCCAAAGGGGAAAGCTGTGGAATGCTGGGAGATTGTAAATGTGCTGTAATGAAGAGTCTGTCAGCGCGGACCTTGATGACTTCCTGATTTTTCCAGGGAGACTATGGTGGTGTGAAGCTGGGGTGAGGTTTGGAATGCAGCAACATATCCAGTGAACTCCACAGCAACACACAAAACTCCCGATGATAGCCATTTCGAGAGCAGAGCAGCATAACGTTCGGGGACTATTTCCACGGGGGGGAAAACAGGGAATTCTGTAGTCTGCGCGCGCGTTTCTTTCTGGGGAAGACGCGGGCCAGAACGCCGCTCAGTGTAAAGTTACTGTATGAACGCAGGATCCAGACACAACCACTCCTACAGGGCCTTGACAGCGTTCCAGCTCAAGAGTTTACAGAGTGCAGCTTTTTCTAGGCGCGGCGTGTTTTCAGGGGGGGGGGCGAAGGGGGCGACGATGATTTTAGGGTGGGTGTTTCTCCCAAAACCTCAAGAGATGCTGTCGAAAGTCGTTTCTGGATTAATGTACAGCGGACACTGTCCAGACGCTGTACAAGCACACTGCCATGTAGTCTAGACCAAACCGATCCAGATGATAGTTCACGTCTTATGATTTAGTGGAGGAAGGAATGCCATGAGTGTCATTTTACCCATGTAGCCGTTGTGGAAATCCCACATTTTACTGGATGCGGTGAGTTACTGCTTATCTCTCGGAGGGACTGTTCAGAAAATCGACATTTCCGTCTCTTTACACCCATCGGGAGCTGCATGGGAAAAACCTGGCAATAGATGTGTGATTGGAGACTTCTATGACAGTATTGGAAACGCCAAGGTGAAATGGTTTAGGTACATGACGGAGGCTAGTTATGGGTACAAATAAAGCTCGGGCCGAGACTAAAACCCGTTTGACTCGAGTACAGATATGATATGTCGTCTATGATACCGCTCATAATTAGCAGTGATGATACCGGCCCTTTGATAAGTCTTGATGAGATGTAGTGCAATCCTTCACGCGTTATAATGTGTTTGTGGGCTTTCAGCGGCGCCGGCGTCGAGAGAATTACCGGTATGAATATGGATGTTGTGCGAGCATCATGAGAGTAAATGTGCTTACTCTATTGATTAAATCTCCCATCAGTCACCCGGCGGCGTCGTCCCCCGTCCTCTCTCTCTCTCTCTCTCTCTCTCTCTCTCTCTCTCTCCCCTCCGTTCTGCTCATCCCTGTCAGGGCGGGCTCAGTGGAGTGGTTAAATTGTCCATAGCGCGTAAACGCTCGTTTATAAAAGCCGACAGACGTGGCGGTCGTTTGCTGAAATTAATTACCCCTCGGAGCCGCGGCAAACACGGGGCCCCAGTCAGTCAGTCACGCTCCGCCGCCTCCCAGGCCCCTGTACCTGCGGAGAGAGGAGAGAGAGAGAGAGAGAGAGAGAGAGAGAGAGGGGGAGGGAATGACAGCGGCCTGCAACCGCGGACCTCCTGGAGGAACGAAACGCGATGAGAAAGGAGGAAACGAGCGAGAAGTGAACCTCATATCCTGACGAGGGAAAAAGAAAAGATGGGAAAAAGACCCCGAAGAGACCCGACATCTCCGGCGAGCATGTAAAAGTCAAAGTAGCATCAAAAATCAGATAAAAAACCATCTTCAGCGTCAAGTTTAATAATCCAAAACATTTTTCCCGTTCGTCCGAGATGCTGCTTTCCATGTTTTTCCGGAGCAGAAGATCCACGGAGAGTTTTGCGCTGATGTTAGCGCGATACCGGCCGCATCAGACTAATCAGAAGGCATTCATCTCCAACTAGAGTCACTTAATGAACTTCAGCCCTATCTGATGCAACACTTCTCCAACATTAATAAAAGCCTCATCCCCTGTCCCATTTGCATAATTGTTCAAATGAATCCACTGATGCGCTGTTCTCTTTTCTTTTTTAATAAAGTGATGATTTGCGTTAGAGTGAGCTGCGGCTCGGAGGAGGGGAGGGGAGGGAAGAGGGGATGGAGTGGAGAGGCGGATGGGAGGAGAGGGATTTGCAAAGGGCCTAAGGTGATTTGTCACCGTTTTGATCCAGTCACGTAATGAACCGCGCGGCGTCGTACAGGGGGTTATTGGTTTGAAGTGATTTTTCATACGGCTTTGCGGGCCTGCAGAGATAGTTCGGAGTATGTTTTTCATATCGTGTAACTCAATATCGCCCTCCTCCTCTTGTCTGCCTGTCTCGTTGACTGAGACATCAACACGTCTCCCTCTGCCCTTAATCTACTTATCGGTATCCATCGCAAACCCTGTGCCACCCATTTCTAAACCCTTTCTTTACTGCTATCGCCAGCTGTCATTGTCAGCCACATATGGCGTTTCAGAAATCTGGGACTAATGCGAAATCATAGATAATAATGCATTACAAAATATCCAATATACAAAGGCATCAGTTTGAAAATCAGCTGGGTTCCTCGATGAACTGATACAGTGCATGGTCCCTGCAGGACAATGACCATGTGAGAAATGGGCTGATGCATGTAGATACTGCTGCTATTTTCTACAGACTTTGAAACTGGGATTTCATTTCATTCAGTGTTGATTTGAATAGTGACAGATACATAGACAATACAATACGACACATTGATATAATACGATACATTCACAAAAAAAGGGAGATAGCCTGGTATGAGAAAAGGAAACAGAGAAGGGGAGAGAGAGAGAGAGAGAGAGACAAGGTTCTTCTCACTCAAATTTGAAAATTCTTCTGCTCATTTGTGAATGGAGCGAAACTCATGACCCCAAGTCTCCTCAAACTCACTCAAAGGTCTCAATGAATTCTTCTCTTAATTCATAAAGAGCTGCATTTTGAGTGAACATCTTTCTAGCTGGCCTCCACCTGAACTGACGTGTCCCTGTGCAAAACACTGAACCATTACCTGGACCAGAGACACCTAAAACAGTTTATTCTGCTATGCCGAAGGTTGACTCTTGTGTTTGTTTCTCACGGGGCCTGCAAAGAGACAAATTCCCTCTTCTTCTGTGTGTGGCAATTGGACGTAATAGGCCATTTACCACTCTAAATCTGCTGTGTGAAAATACCACAGTGTGTGTGTGTGTGTGATCGTATCCTGGCCGCTGTTTTCCTTGAAGGCCGGCGAGAGCGGCTTCTGTAGAGTAGGACTATCGTCATCGCGACCTCTTGTTTTCCCAGCTGTATCTGAGCTCAGATGTGAAGCTTCTCCACCCTCCTTTTCTTTTTTTTTTTTTTCTGGCTCGGTGTTTGTTGTACATCTGGTGGTCAGCGATGAGAGAATCACACCCCCGAGTCGCAGCACGCCCTTTCCTGCTCCGTTTGAAAACGGCTTTGATGACCGGGGACTATAAGAACACACAATGTCAGCGAAAACACTTTGATATTATACTCCAGCTGTCTGGTGTTTCTCAACCCTGAACCGCGTAAAATAAAACTAGTTTCCGTTGCTTGTTATAACACTTTCGGATGGTTAGTGTAGATGGAGCAAGGTCCTGTTTTGCAAAGAAATGCAAATGTGGCTGATAGATATTCGGTATTTACCCATCATAAAAATGTAATGCATGTATCTACCGATTTTTGTTCTAGCATAAGTCCATGAGAAATGTAAGGAAGCAGGCAGAAAATTAGATTGTGTTGGAGAGGCAATAGAGGCCTGGTTGATATAAAATGAATGCAATTAACCAGTGTGCATTTACCACCACCATTATGACTGTCTTGTCATTACATAGGGTAATGATGTAGAGCATAGAGATGTAAAGATTGTGCCTCTCATAATAGAATTGTACTGCACAGTTGTAAGTTGTAAGGATCAATCCTCTCTCTCTTTGTCTTGCCAAAGTGCAATGTCAGCAGTACCTTAATTTTATAATAAAGTTTGGCTGCTGGATTACACACACACACACACACACACACACACCTGATCCCCCTGTATCCTTCCGCCACTTGGCATTCCACGCATATACTGCTGCTGAATGAAAGTATAGCCTCGCTCCTACAAACTGCTTAGCTGTGCCCTGTGTTTGTGTGTGTGTGTGTGTGTGCGCGTGCCCCGTGTGCATGTGTGTAAAGGTTCAGGGGGAGTCCAGGCTTCTGATTGCAAAGACCGAGGAATGCACTCTCCTTAACTACAAATGCAATGTAATCAATATGACCTGTTTATGCTTGCAGTGCTCCAGCAACATGCTTATATTTCACCGTCAGGGTCAGACTCTGGCAGCGGCTCTCCTGTGTGTAACGTGTCTTACATGTAACCGATACGATGATTAATATGACTTACCGGCACGGTACGCCAAATGGACATAGACAACCTATTTTATTTCAGGGACTAGTGTAATGTCTGGAGTGCTTTATAGCCTCTAAAAGTAAACAAAGATACAGATATGATTCGCGTCAACAAATCGATTCGAGTGTCATGGGGGAGAGAGTATCAAGATGGCAAGCTGTATCGATCGTTCTTGGTTTTGTTTTTTTTCCCTACCACCCCTTTTTCACAGCAGTGTTTGTGCTGTGTTTTTCATAACTCCGTCAAGTGATCTGCCCTTGTTCATCATGTAACTCGACATCAGCAAGTGGTTTTGCAGCCAGTTTTCTACAATGTGTCAGATATAAAAAGGGGAAAGCCACTGGGTGAATGCCTGATGGAAAGTTTGGGTTATTGACTCATTAGCTAACAGTCATTAAATGCTGTTTATAGTATTTACGATGCAGTAAATAGCACACAGCTGGAATCATGACGCTCTTCCTGTTGTGGTCGCTGTGGACTCCAAAACACAAAATGGGAATTTTATGACATATGAACAAATGGTGATTATGAAAAAAAAAACACCAAGGCATGAGTAAATGTGTTATCTAGGAAGCATTAGAGTGTTTTTTTCTCTCTTTGTTAGTCTGTCTCTTGTCTGAACTACTTTCTCTCACCCAATAGGGTAAAAAGAGCTTAATGTTAACAAATCCTAGCTGTTCTACTAACACAGTGCAATTTATTGTCATTGCTTTGGTAGTTAGGCAGTTTATTTCTGCAGAGGTATGGGAGACACATGCAAATGACCAGGCTGCCTGACTCTCTAAACTTTAACTTGAAAATTATGAGATGCAAACTTTGTTAGGTAGCTTTGACTGTGCAGAATTGTCATGTAAAGATACAGTTTGTAGGGCTTGTGTTGTATAACATATATGTATAACAGATATGCTCCAGTCTTGCATCATGTCATGGTCTCAAATGTATGTTATTGTTACTGCCTGTGTGAGGGCTTCTAATTGGTGGACATGGACACATCCATTTCTTGTTAAACTGGATAGTGCCAAGAGAAAAGAAGAAGTTATAAAAAAGTAGAATAAAGTTAGTAATTTTGCATGCTGCCCTTGTGATTAAGTTCATCTCGTGGCATTCCAGCCGTCACATGCTGGCTATGCGATGGGCTGTGTTGTCAAATTTGTAATTACCCTTGAAGAGTGACTCTTGGTAATTGCATAACGCTTTAATGTGCAGATTCATCGTGTAATTTTCCATTTTGTTTCCACCTAGCTGGATGTGGCGCGTATATGGCAGATAAAGTGTGAGTGAAGTTTGAATGACATTTTCATGTGGAGGTTCATTACTCTGTCAAGACTGAAGGATGTTGCTGATAATGATGATCATAAAACTTTCCATTAGATGGTTCTGCAGCTGGCTTTTAAGAATTATGGAAAAAGGCACTGGTTAGTACATCTGTAAAATGCAAGGTTAAACTAAAGCAAAATGTAGTTAAAAGAAGTTTGTCAAAGATAGATTAGATTAGATTGAAGTAAATTAGATGAAACTTTAATGATCCCCATGGTGAAATTGGGTCTATGCAGCAGCAAGTAAAAGGATACAGCAAAGAAAAAATAGGATATACTGTATATATAGTATAAATAGAGCAAATGGGGTGGTATTCAACATAACACACTTTTTATTAGCCTGTACAAGAGATTTTAGATTGCAGTCTATTTAAAAGGCCAACTAGGGACTAGGGCTGGAAATTATTTTATATTTCAACTGTGAAGTGTAATTATCTTAACTGCACTGTCCCTGTCAAACTACTAAATAATAAATAAACAACTACAACAAAAGACCATATTAAGTAGAAATATTTAACTGGAAAGTACGACAACATATATATAACATAACATATATATAATGAAAATGAAAGCAATTCTTGGAGCTCAGGCCAGGCTAGCCCCAAGTCAAGATGATATTATCTTGAAAATGCTGTCCTGTGTTATCGGCTGTGACTCAGACAGAGCTGCCCTCACATGCCATGGAAACCAGATTAAACCAGTGGAAACTGTGGCAACACACCGTTTCACCAAACAATACATTATAAACACTGTCATACTATCAGTCTACTATCAATCACTTCTAATTGGGCAAAAAATGACACGCTATGCTGATTATATACAGTATATATTAGGTTGCTTTTTACGGTTATGGCTGAAAGGTCTTTGAAGGCTTAGGTGAACGCTTTTAATCTCATTCCTTAATTATGGAGCTCAGTGAGCAGTGACTTTCTAATTCCCCAACACCTTGCTTTCAGCGCAGGTCATTTCAAATTGGAAGCAAAAATCCACCTTTATAGGGTAGTGTACAAACTTGACAGAAAATGCGGACAGGCAGATACACGGGCAGCATGACAACGCATCCAGACAATAACAGACAGACAGCGGCAGCCTTTTCGTATTACAGTCTTCTAAAGTGCTTTAATTGCGCGCAGGAAATAAAAGCCCTTATCTTGGAGAAGGTTTTGTGTACTCGCTCTCTGTTCTCGTGCCCTTTTCCACTGCAGTGAATTTGCATTGTCTGCCAACCCTTGTCTCTTTCACACACACACACACACACACACACACGCACGCACGCACGCACAGCTGCAGTCGGAGAGGGGCTGAGCAGCCTTTTCATGCATGGCTCACTGTGCTTATGTAAGAGCACTACTTAAACCTGGTTACATCACATAACAGGCAGCACTGTGTCAGTGGGTCACTATGCCACACAACCGCTGAACTACATGCACGCTCTGTGTAGGGCCCTTGAATGTGTGTGTGTGTGTGTGTGTGTGTGTGAGAGAGAGAGAGAGAGAGAGTCCCTGTGTGCAGAGGGGCAGGCATACACACATTTTGCAGTCCATTCAAGTGTGTGTGCATACGTTTGTGAAGCATATCAGACTGATTCTAGATAAAGGCAAACAATAGGCAATGGTGTAAAATATAAGATAAAAAAAGACAAAAATAACTGCTCAAGAATGCAAAGACTGCTTTTCCTATGCAGAATGTGCTATTGCTGCGCCCATGGAGCACCAGTAGGGGGCCAATTCTGCTCCATGTGTCTCCTCCTCTCCCCTTTAGCCTTGCTCTCGCTCTCCATTCTCTCCTGCCTGGCTCCTCCTTTCTGCCAGCGGCACAGCCCATCTCTCTCTCTCTTTTTTTTTTTTCTTCTTTCTTTCTGTTTCTCTCAGTTTCTCTTTCGTGCACACACACACACACACACACACAAGGGCTTGAAAGAGGGCAGGACCAACCACTCCCACTGTTCTATAGTTCCATGAAATACACAGAGAGAGAGAGAGGGAGAGAGAGAGAGAGAGAGAGAGAGAGAGAAAGGGAGGAGCGTCGCTGCGCTGAAGCCGAGCCCCTCTATGCCTCAGCACACAGAGTGGAGCAGACGGCAACAGCCACACAAACACACTCCTCGCTCAGTTACATGCACAGGCACACACACACATATCGCACACAGGCACACACACCACCACCACCACCACCACCACCACCACCACCACCACCGGCAACCGGCACACACACAGCGAAGGCTGGCAGGCGCGGTGGGAAGCGAGCCATCAGGGAGAAAGCTTGAGAAGAAAGAGAGAGGGATCGCAGAGGGGAAGAGAAGAAAAGAGAAGAGAGTTGGAGAGGAGGCACCTTGTGGATCAGAAGGGATTTTCCTCTGTGTGTGTGTGTGTGTGCGTCTGGATATCTTCTTCCTGGGCAAGAGGAGTTTTTACCCAGGCTTCTCTCTTTTTTTTTTTTTTTTTTTTGTTGTTGCTCATCCTCCACGCTGGGCTCCAGCCGATATCTACCTATCTATCCCTGGAGCTTAACAGAAGAGGGAGGGAGTGAGAGAGAGAGAGAAAAAAGGCAGACACAGCTTCAGCTTCCAGACCACCCTCTCTCCTCCTCCTCCTCCTCCACCACCACCACCACCTCCTCCTCCTCCTCCTCCTCCTCCTCTTCTCTCCAGTTCGCCGCTGATTTCACTGTCTTTTGAGGATACAGCAGAGGACAGCGCGGGTTCCACAGGATACAGCCGAGACCCCCCCGGCGGGATCAGGGTCTCGTCTTGTTGCGCGTGTGTGTGTGTGTGTGTGTGTTAGAGAGGAAAACACATAGACCGGGAGACAGAGAGAGAGATAAAGAGAGAGAGAGACATTGGAAAGCGAATTGAGGGGCATGTTCAGGGCAGCGGAGAAGAACGAGAGTGAGTCGGATTTTTAGAGCGGAGAGCGCAAGGAACCGGCGACCGGATCCCATCCATCCATCCATCCATCCGTCCATCCCTTCTCCTCATCATCATCCTCCGCTTCTTCCCTCTTCCCTTTTACCCTTTTTCCCTCCTGCCGTTCAATCCCCCCCACCCCTCCTCTCCCTCTGTCGCTTCCTGTATTGCCTCCCCGCTATCCTTTCACATCTTCCTCTCCTCACCCGACGCCTCCTTCTTCTCCCCTCTTCTCGCGCTCGTCTCTCCCCGGATTCCCTTTCCCCCTTTCCTCTTTCTGCGAGGTTCCTTGAGAGCCCCGGAGAAGTAGACAAGCCAGAGCGACTGAGAGACAGTGATCCCAGTACCATCCATCCTCTTTATCCACCCATCCCTCCATCCATCCATTCATCCGTCTTTTTGCCACGCACCCTCGGTGACAGGAGAGCGTTCTCTCCCTGTACCCCCTCGACTCTTGGGAACGACCGTCCGAAGGATCCGGGCCAGCCCCCCCTTCTGAGTGACCGTAGCCCGACCTGCGAGCTTCTCTCTCCAGCCTCCAGGACCTTGAATTGGATTCCAGCTACATGGGAAAACGTTTGGAGCAGCAACCAATGTACCCCCAGTACACCTACTACTACCCCCACTATCTCCAGACCAAGGTAGGATGGACGTTTCCATAGGTTGTCCTGTTTTACCCATCTTTTACCCCTCTATACCTCAAAGAAAGCATTATTCTTTAATGTACATCCGACTCAAAATCTTCTTGCAACCGTCCCTTAATGAGTGTGTCTACCTCTTTTCTTCTTTAACTCTGCTGTACCTTTCCTTCCCAATTGGTGCCAAACACGGGTACAATTACATTCGCCAATGGTTCCAAGTGTTTGTTTGACTTGAGGAATTCTTGCCCCAACTGTGTTTTTCGTAAGTTATGGACCAGAACCCTTAAAGGGGGCCTATTCCTGGTGGGTCCGCGTATCGAGAGAGTGCGAGCATGTTTCACCGAGCCGGGGCAAGACCCTGAATTTCCTCAGTTGGGATCATAGGTGGAAAGAGTTCGAGGAACCGCTGAGGTGTAGACGCTCAAAAGAGAGGGGTCGCTCTGCAGCACCCTTTCATTCCCTTCACCCCCCGTTGTCTCTGAGCAGGGGGGTCTTAGTGGCACTCAGCTGGGTCGTTTCCTTTTTTTCTTCCGCTCTGGAGGCTTGACCCTGTCCTCCCCTCCGACCCCGTCCCCTCCCGAAGTTCAAGTTCAGGGCATGAGGCCCACCCTTCCTCCAGACCTTGTTTTCTCTCTCACTTTGCCTCCCCCCCCCCCTTCCTCTCTCTCTCTCTCTCTCTCTCTCTCATTTGCCCTCTCACACACACACATTTTCGAACGGATGTACACACGCATGCACGTATTGACACAAATGAATGGCCTCTCTCCTCCCTGTCTCTCCCACCCCACACCCACCCAAGATAGCATGTTGTAGACATGATTGATGGAGCCTGATACAGATCTCCGATGATTTCGGGTGGAGGAGACTGAGCTGAGTGTGACATGATTTTTTTTTCTTCTTTGTTCTTTCTGTTTCATTGTCATCCTCTTATTCACACACACAGACACACGCAGACACACACAGACACACACACACGATAGTATTTCTCATTCTGAGTCTTCTTACCACCAAGAAGAGGAAAATGGATTACTAAGGCTGATCGATTGCTCCTGCATCATATCGCCAGGCCTGCCGTCCCCTTTGTCTGCTGTGATTCATTTGTGTTTTTCTTCCCTGTGATAGTAAGCGTGAGGAGTTGGCAGGTTTGTTGCAATATTGAGTAAATACGCGCCCGTCAGTCGTGATGAGAGATGGTGAGAGAAGCAAAGATAAAAGCGCGAGAGTGGGATGATGTGAGAAGTATGTATGGAGAGATCAAGCTGTTGGGTGATCTCTGTTTCGTCAACAAAAGAGTGGGTAGAACAGGTGAGCACATTATTTCTCCGCTCCTTAATGTGCGTCGAAGCTAAAAAATGACACATATGCTGGCAAATGGCAACATCTTTAACCCACGTTTTGCCATTTTTAATACAGCTGTTTGTGTTTATGCAGCAACAACATGCTGTTAGTTCAACCAACAACAGTGGTGTGATATGTAAAGTGTTAAGCAATGCTGCAGTTTGGTCATAATTACACTGTTGATTTACACACTATTTTTAAATATAGTCATAGTCATATTTGTTCAATTCAGTCAATTACTCACTAACTAAAATGGCATGTTGTTTTACTCATCAAAAATGAAAACATTTTAGTTGGCTTAAGTACATCTACTGCAGCAGCTCTTGTGCTGTAGATGAGAAAAAATCAGCACCGCTAACTCATAGCTAATATATAGCTAATGTACAGCTAGATACATTTGTAGATTGCATTTACAATCTAATGTAGATTGCATTTGCAACATGCAGACATTTCCCAATTTATCTGTTGATGAGCTGCTCACATTCACATCTGGGAGCTGTCTGATGTTTTTAGGAACGCTGTCAAGATGAACAGGCATTGCACTCTGTTTGTTAATGCTGTGATTTGGTTATAATAAACAGTGTCTCCAATGATAAGCATGCCTTTTTGTGTGCTAATCTACCAAAATAAATGCATGTCTGCAACCGGATAATATAAACTATGTTTTCTTTTAACAAAACAGGAACTTTTTTTCCCCCATGGATAGATATGGTAATTATCTCCCTGCCACAGCGGTTTTTATTGTTTGTCATATTTTTATCAATAATAGAATGAAACAACATGATTTCTGCCATGAGTATTTTTGGCAACATTTTCATCATTCATTTCGCGGCGGCATTACCACTGCATATTTACACTTTCGGGAAATTGTTTTGATGGCATCAGATTGGAAATGCACTCAGAAAGGTAATCCTATTTTCTGGTCATAATAATGAAGCGGCAATTCTCATCAGCCTTGTCAGTGAATCTGACAGCATCCAATATAAGGTCATGACACAACATATTTTGTTGCATGCACACGTATCGTAGATTAATATCAACATCTGATACCGATTACTTTCTTCATAATTTCAAAGGAAACATACTGTTTTTGCGTGCATCACGTCCTTCTCCATGTACGGATGTCATTGTGTCATATCTCGATCTCTTGTTCTATTATTTATCTTCATCGCTTCAAGGTCATCTCATTCCTCTCAAGTATCTGCAACAGGCATCTGGCCCAGACCGTCACTTCACTCCTTACACTCCATCCATCCATCCCTCCATCCCTCTGCTGTCAAGGTCAAATCAAATTGGATCCTACCTTCCCCCAGCATTCCCTCTCGGCTGTGCCTGTGTGTCGGAGTGTGTGTGTGTGTGTGTGTGTGTGTGTGTGTTCGCATACACATTCATTTGTGAGTAAAACCTGCATGTGTATGCCAGCGTTGTGTCCATGTGTCCGTGACTGGTCATGAGCCCATAACTTTGTCTGTGTGTGTGAGCAGGAACTTGTCTCAGTATTTACTTGTGTGTTTGCATGTGTGTGTGTGTGTGTGACTCTTTAAGTGTGGGCGTGTTTGTGTATCCTGTGTGTGTGTGTGCGTGTGTGTGTGTGTGTGTGTGTGTGGGTCTGTGTGTGTGGCCTCTGAACAGTGACTCCCCTCCCTGACCCCTTCTCAGTGCAGCTTGCTGTCATTAAAGCTCTCTGGGTCCCAGAAGAACAGCTGTGTGTGTGTGAGAGAGAGAGAGGGTGTGTGTGTATAGGTGTGTGTGTGATTGTGTGAGGCCCTGCAGAATAGCTCAGTTATACTATATATACATCATATACATCTATATGGACCTTGAAAACAGGCTAGCGTTTGATCTGCCTGCGCTCCTCTCTGTGACCTCAAATATAAGGATGTGTGTGTGTGTGTGTGTGTGTGTGTGTGTGTGTGTGTGTGTGTGTGTGTGTGTGTGTGTGTGTGTGTGTGTGAGAGAGAGAGAGAGAGAGAATGTTATGTGGGTGGTTATCGGGCCCTTTTCAGGTTTGTGTGCAATGGACAAAAGCTGTGAAACACTGGGTTTGAATTTATTGAAAATTGTACCGGCTGTATTGTGTTCTCTCTCTCCCTCCATCTCTCTCTCTCTCTCTCTCTCTCTCCCTCTCTCTTTCTTTCTCTCTGTTGCTCACTGATCTGATTGGAGATGTAAATGGCCTCTTATTAATCTTGATTCCAGAGAGTGGAGGCTCTCCTCCTGTGGAAATCAATCATGTTTGCGTGTGTGTGTGTGTGTGTGTGTGTGTGTGTGTGTGTGTGAGAGAGAGTGTGCGCGTGTGTGTGTGTGAGAGAGTGTGTGTATGTGTGTGGATTTGTATTGTTAGCACAGCCGCGCTACCTTCTCTGCCTTACAATAGCCTTATTTAAACAGACGCACACACACACACACAGACAAACACACACGCACACACCACCTTCACACACAGGCAGTTATGAAATGACTAGCTTAAACTAACAATGCTCCGCCAGATGACAGAGTGTGTGTAAATGTGTGGCTATTAAACGCAGAATGGCTCTCTCTCTGCCTCTATAATGGGCTATAGGTACAGTTAGTGTACATTAGCGGGGGGGGTGGGGAGGGATTGTGTGGCCTCTTATGTGAGCCCAGTGGCCCTTAATCATGGCTGTAAGAGGGTCTGAGGGGGGGGTGTGGGGGGAGCAGAGGGGGGTGCTTAATGCTGAGCGCAGCTGCACCGTTGCCTTCCGTGTGTGATTTGTTAAAATTTAACCAGAGGGCACAGTGGAGGGACTTCACCCTGAAAATCTATAGGTCTAATCTATAGTTCTGCAGTATAACCTCTGTTCCTGAAAAGTAGGATTTTCCCAAATGCCACTGTGAGCTGCGTTCAGCTGACATACTGTAGACGCCCTCTCTGCTGCTTAGGATGCGTGATTTAGCAATCTACTGGAAGCGTTTTTCTTACTGTTTTTTTTTTTTTTTGCAGGAAATCAAGTCTGTGAAATCCCTAATTGGACCAAATGAAAGTACAAAGCAGATTATCGGGGCTGGCGCTTGTAACTGTGACAGTCGAGTTTTTTTTTGTTTTTTTTTGTTTTTTTTTCTCGGTAGAATGTGTCATCACAGCTAATTTCACAGCAATAATGACAAAATCCAACATGTTGCATCTTTTAACAAATGCCAATATACACAGGGCTGCTGGAAAACCTCGCATCTCCAAAATGTCAAAAGCATTGGAAAGCATTTCATAGACCCAAAAGGGGTCGTGGAGCTTTCTGAATCCATGTAAAAAGTCTTCAATTTGAGTTAAAACATGAGCATGAAAATCACCATAATTGGAAAGCAAACACATCACATCATCATAAATCAAGCACTCCCTTATCTTCAGTTAATATGGAAAAAAAACCTTTCTGATTCCTTTTTGTCCATGTCAGCTGATGTCATCCTCATCTTATACTTCCATGTCTCTCTTCCCTCTTTCCCTGTATGTATGTATGTAGGCATCCATGTGCATGCGTCTGAATGAAAAACCGTTCACGTCTTTTTTTCCCCTCCTCTTTGCTTGTGAGGATGATTGACTGAGGAGGAGAATCTTTGATGCTAATCACTGAGAGCCAGATGAGAGGAAGGCCTGGGATTCGGCTGCAGAAGACGCACGCCGCACATTCACATTATCAACCAACCGATCATTAGCTCGCTGCAGATCAGCCTGCTAATACGCTCAGCGGCACACGAGGAGCTTTAATTAGGGTAATGAGAAACAGCATTCAGCTGATATCAAAGTAATGACACATGCGGACACGCCCGGACATCTAAATAGAATATTGCGTCCCTTCAAAAAAAATGAGCTTTTCACATTCAATTAGTCCCTCTCATGTGGGGGATAAGTGCGGTCGGTGGTCAGCAGACATAACGGGAGAAGAAGAAGAAGAGGGACACACATGACATATAGACATGCTTAAACACACATCGACACACACAATTCATGCATCCACAGATCTTTTCATTCCTTCCTTCCTTCCATCCTTCCATCCTTCCCTCCTTGTCAAACATAAACATCGACACATAAAAGCCATTCATCCACAGATCTTTTCCTCCCATCCTTCCTTCCTTCTTTCCTTCCTTCCATCCTTCCTTCCATCCTTCCTTCCCTCCTTCCATCCTTCCTTCTTTCCTTCCATCCGTCCTTCCTTCCCTCCCTCCCCTCCTTGTCAAACATAAA